>NC_056735.1:1138154387-1138221887 GCF_019279795.1 Protopterus annectens
AATTATTATATAAATGTCTTAACTGAATTGTATCTGACAATGACCTATCCAAAATGTACTGTATACATTGTATAACTATATAACTATATATATATATATATATATATATATATATATATATATGTAATCAACTATGTATAACTGTGTTATCTGAAATTTATTTCGTGTATTTGGTTTCCTTTTATTGTATTTGCATTTGTACTTCCTCTCATTATCTATTTGTGTTTTTCTTTCTGGGGATTTTCTCCCCAGGACTCCATTGAAAACGGGCCCAGTGGACTATCCTGGCAAACAAACTACAAATAAATAAATAATATAATATATGTATATATATATATATATAGAGAGAGAGAGAGAGAGAGCGAGATTTGTTTGTGTGTATGTGTGTGTATATATATATATACATATATATATATATATATATATATATATATATATATATATATATATATATATATATATATATGGGACCCCTTCAGATGATCGAACTTTTAAAAGATCGACTTTCATATGGCCGAGACCATATGATCGACCTTTCAGAAGCTCGACCGATTTGAATGGAGATCTCCATACAGTGTGGAACGGGAAGATTTGTCGTTACCGCAATGTAGTGGGATCTCAGAGTTGGTACATTTAAGTAGCCGGGGGTGGGGGTGGGGGGTGAAGTGGGATTTGATATTGTGGAACAGTGATCTTTTGAAGTAGAGTCATATATATATATATATATATATATATATATATATATATATATATATATATATATATATACACACACACATATATACATGTTTGTGTGTGTATGTATATATATGAGAGATTTTGATAGGGCTAGAACTTGAGCACAGACTAGCTTGCCTTGTTGTGGTTTTGATTGATTTAGTTGGTAAAGCTTAGAAGGGAGGTGCTGGTATTGTTACTGAGGTGGAAGCCATACTGAGTTGGTGATAGACGTTTATTGTCAAGTATGTGCTTGAGGACATGTGTGTATACACTTTTCCAGGATTTTTGAGTGCAGGGGAATAACTGTGGGCCTGTAGTTTGACAGTTCTGTAGAGATACCACTTTTATTTAGTGGAATTATTTAGGATTTCTACCGTAAGTGAGGGGTGAAGGCTTTCAAGAGGGATCAGTTGATAAGTATTGATACTGAGAGTGCTACTACATTTGCAGTGAGGAGGTGAAGGCTTTCAAGAAGGATCAGTTGATAAGTATTGATACTGAGAGTGCTACTGCATTTGCAGTGAGTCTAATAAAGTGTTTTGCAAGGTTATGTGTTGCCCGTTTTTAAGACCCGCCCTTTTTTTGTAAACACCTTTATTGAATTAAAACTTGTGATCTTGTAGGTTTGAGTTGTCTTTTGAGAACGGAAATAAGGATTGACTTGAAAGAGAAAAGAATTTGTCTGTGTGACTGCTGTGTGGTTGGGGAAATGGGAGGCAGGATTACCATGTAGCAGGGAGGTAACATTTTGAACAAAATGAGTATTAAATTTGAAAGCTGTCTGTGTTGGTGGAAAATCTGGCATAGAATTTGCTTGTATTGTTTTTCCTGGGGTTTAGGAGGTTATTTATAGTATTGGGTTGTTGTGCTGGTGGGAGGTATAAAATACTTTATCTTTTTAATTTATTTATTTTATGTTGCAAGAAGTCTATGTTTTGTTGTTTTTATTTTGTTGTTACCAAGTTTTCCAGGCCTTGTCTTATTTGTTCATTACTGATTTGGTGTTAGTAGATAGCCAGGGGGCTGGGTTTGCTCTGCTTCCTTTACAAACGTGTAGGGGACCTAATCAGCAAATACCCTGAGAAAGGTTATGTTAAATTAATTTGTTGTTTTTTCTGTTTGGAAAGCTTTTAAAATGTCCCAGTTTATTTGTTTTAGAGTTGAGTAGAAGGTTTTATTATCAGATTTATAGATGTTTCCTACTGGTTTGTAGTGGTTTATCTTAGTTGGATTGCTAGGGTGTCATAAAGTTAATATGCAAAGATGATCACTTATGTCTGGTAAGGAGCCTGTGTTAGAAACCATTAGGTTTACTAACTAATATCCAATTGGCTATTGAGTCTTTATTGTTGGGTTTGTTCATTATTGTTGGTGTTTGGATGAGCTGTTGAAAACTATAGAAAATTATGCTGTAAGAGGAGGAGGGAGAGCTGGACTTAACAGTGGACCAGTCTATGTTTAGGTCACCTAGTGTGATGATCTGATGTGGAATGTTAGATGAGACCCAGGATATAATTTCTTCCACAGTAAAGATATGGAGGCTTAGAGGAATAAATAACAGACTGATACTTAAGTTGAGATGCATAGTAAGGAGAATGGGTTTAGTACGGACAGTGGGTATTGGGTAAATGATGGCTACACTGCTACCTTTTTTATTGGTGTGATCTGTCCCTTAGATATTATAGCCTGGAGGGGTAATTTCCTTGTCTCTGATGTTGTCTTTAATCCATGCTTTTTGAGAGCCAGTACATCAGGGGTGTGCTGGGAAACCATGTGTGGAGGTCATGGATCATATTGCTCAGACTTCTGATACTGATGTGTGACGGCCGTGCACTGGCCCAGCAATGAAGGAGCTTCAATCCTCACTACTAACACCAGTGAGCGGAGTCTCATATAGGAGGAAAGGACAACAATTACACACAGTAAAGTGCAGTTTCCCTTAAGAGCACAGAGAGATCACAGTCAGTACGGGTCTGGTTGCTCCCTTGCTCTCCAGGTCCCCAATAAGACTTCCCACTGGCACAGGTGTAGGGTCCAGATCTCAGCCTATAGGGCAAGCTAAAACCTCCAGCACCCTCTTTGTCCAACCAGTACTTCGTGTCCCCGTCCTAGTAGCTCACACACACACACACACACACACACACACACACACACACACACTGAGAAGAGTTTATGCAGCCACACAGACACTCCTGTGGAAGGCTGGCATAGGTTCTCAAGCTGTGCGCCTTTTTCCCAGACTATATGGTAGTGCGAGCTGCACCACCCACTAATATTTATCAGCTACTCAAAGGCCCTTAAAAGGGTGTCCAGTTATTACTGTGCAATATAATTACCTAATTGGTAGTATAGCCCAGGGCTGAAGCTATTAGAGTGGCTTTGTACAATTTTATCAAAGGAGTGCAAGTACGCTAAAGAGCTTAAACTACCTTTACAAAAACAGCCACAGTTGAAAGGGTTTAAAATATTTAATAAATAGTCAAAACACAAGACAATACTTTTTACTACACAATGCTAGTCAAGAGTTCAGAGATCACAGAGAAATACTTAAAACAATTCAGTAAGTACAGTTCTGACATCACAGAAAAATGTTAGCTTAATCTTTCTAGTTTCTAGCTATTTCTAAGAGAAAACACAAATCTAAGATAAACTTACATATAAAGGTAAGGAAGTGCTGAGTTGGATGGTCAAGACAAAAATGCTTAATGCTCTCTGATTCTGTTTTAAAAATCACATTCCTAGTTCACATGACATCATTCTTCACACTTCCCTGGGTTCCCTGGCTAACAGAAACTACATTTAAATTCTTCACCTTTGTGCAGAAACCAGAGCAATAAGGGACATTTATGCATGCAAATTCTGGCCATTAACTCTTGCCTTAAAACAATAGGCAGGATGCATCAGTCTAGATTTACTGGCTCAGAGTTTTAAAATCAAAGGGTCACAACATGCTTTACTTGGTCAGTAGTGTGCACTGTTTTCAGTTCCACATGTAATACTACTTTTACCATTTAAGACAGCATCCTGTGGTTTACATTAATATTTACAGATGACAGAATTATCTCCAAAATTCTATCTGGCTAGACTGGCAGCCTTCACCCATCTTCACCCAATCTTCACATATCTCCCCCTTGGAGAACTCAAGCTAGATTTTCAAGTGACCCCAGTGTTTTCTCCTGTCTACCTGATGAATCTGGGCATCTTGGGGCAATGCAGTAATTGCCTCATGTACACAGACAACCCTCTTCTCTTACCACCCAATGCTACAACCTGTGATAGATGCACTTATATAGCCAAATTGGAAGCAAAGCTCTCTTCACCCAAGACTGGACTAGACAGTCAAGAGGAGAAGGTAAACACTTGCACCACACCACACTCAGCACATAGTCCCTCAAAACCTACACCACCAAAACACACACATAGAAACACAAAACACACACCTACATTCGTGGAGGCTCTCAGTAAAAACCTGCCCAAGCAACAGGGACCTCCAAAGCAGAAACACAAGCAACCTCCACCCCCCCAACACAACCCAAATGACACATAGCCCACAAAATCAGTGTGCCAAATGAAACATAACCCACAAACTCAGTGTGCCACTCAACCACAGCCCATAAGGCATAACAACGTACCCAAAACTCTAGTCATAGATGACTCTATAGTCAGGCACACTGATGTTCCACTCACCAGGCTAAACAAGAAGAAAGTTACGGTCAGCTGCCTGTCTGGTGCCAGGATCCACCACATAACGCATGCACTCAGGTCACTCCACAACAAGTACAAATATGACTCTGTCATTGTCCATGTTGGTGTGAATGACCGGAGACGTACCTCCTTGGAGTACATGAAAAGGTACATGGAAGAGCTGTCCAATCTTGTAGCCCAGGCAAGTATGACCCTAGCCCTGAGTAGCATCCTGCCATCACTCAGAATGATACCACAGTACAAGGACAAAATGATTGACTTCAACAATTGGCTAAGCTTCTGGTGTCATTCTAAGGGGATCCAGTATCTGTCTGCCTGGGATGACATGATCGACAAGCCACAATGCTTTGCCAGAGATGGCCTGCACCTGTCACCCCTGGGATTCCGGATACTGGCTAAGGCTCTAGCCACCCCTATAGTGCCTTTTTAGGCAAGGTTCAAATGACAAATTCACCACCCTAACAGGTACAGGCAAGAAGAATCTGAGGGTATTGCTACTCAATGCTAGAAGTCTAAACCTCAAAATGCACTCTCTCAAGGCACTCCTTAAAATGGAGAACATCGACATCTGTGCAGTGACAGAGACCTGGTTCAAGGCTCCAGAGAGTACCCCTGCATTACCAGGCTATAATTCATACCACACCTTTCGGCCACCTAACCTGGACCGAAACACTAAAGGCAGAGGCGTGTCCATATTCCTTAAGGATATCCACACCTCCAGGCTAGTTGCTCAGCATAATACATCCGAGATTATCCAAGTGCAATTAACTCTGGGCAAGACCGCAATCCAAATTGTAGCTTGCTACAGATCCCCCACCATGTCCCAGGATTCCCACTCCTCATTTCTTAATACACTGGAAAATATTAGGGTACAACCTAACACCCTAATAATGGGTGATTTCAACTACCCTACCATTAACTGGGAAAACTACCAAAAAACCAAAAAACCAACTGTTGTGCTCAACGTTTTCTGGAATTCATAAATTCCAATGCCATGGATCAACTTATCCACACCCCCACCAGGGACATTCATATCTTTGACCTGGTTATTACCAACATGGGCAACCGGTGCTCCAAACCAGAGGTCATTTCCTCGTTGGTCAGATCCGACCATAAGCTAATCACCCTAGACATCCACATCCCTCCCCCACCCCCCACCCCCCCCATTAAGGAAACCACAGTAAAAAATTTCTCCAAAGCCAACTTCATGCTTCTTAAGACAGAAGTGGCAAACTTCACGACACCCATGCTGATGGACAATAGAGGTATGACTGCTGAATCCTACACAAATGCACTTTATAAGCACTTACATGAGTGCATGGATCGTGCAATCCCTAACAGAACCAAGATGCTATCCTCCAAAAAAAAGAAGCCAATCTGGTGGTCCCCTGCCATAAACAAACTCTACAACAGACAAAAGAAACTGTTGCAAAAAAGAGTAAAATCCCATGACTGGAGAAAAACTCCCTGGTCAGCTTCAGTAAGAAGCTGAGATCCCTCATAAAATCCTCCAAAGCTAGTTATGAAAACAAAATCGCCACTGACTCTAAAGACAACCACAAAGCATTCTATAGCTATGTCAAAAATCTCAATGGCAACACTCAGATCTGCTCTGAGTTACAGCACAATGGCACTAAATATACAGAACCAACGGATATTGCCAACATTCTGGCAGATAGGTTCAGTGCTAACTTTACCCCTCTGTCATCCCCTAAAGGGCCCATCTCTATACCCGAAGAATGCAAAGTTCCTGTAATCATGGCTGCACAGGTAAAAAACGCACTATCCAAAGCCAAGAACACAGCATCCATGGGAACTGATGACATCCCAGGCTGTGTTCTACATGAACTACAGAATGAACTGGCACCCCACCTAAGTACCATGTTCAATCATAGCCTCACCTCAGGCTATGTGCCCACTGAATGGCGCACAGTGACAGTTATCCCACTCCACAAAGGGGGAGCCACCACAGACCCCGGAAACTACCGCCCCGTTAGCCTAACGAGCCTGGTTTGCAAGGCTATGGAGCGTATCATCATGGAACTTATAAACAATGACACTGGTAATCTCCAAACTCAGGACCCCACCCAGTTCGGTTTTGTAAAAGGCAGATCATGCCTCCTAAACCTGATAGACGTCTTTGAAGCAGTCACCAAAGCCGTGGATGAGGGTAAGGTGGTTCACACAGCCTATCTAGATCTCGCCAAGGCTTTTGACACCATCCCCCACTCTGGAATTATAGATAAACTCACTAAACTAGGTATAAATCCCTATGTCACAAGATGGTTCGCCAACTGGCTCACTGACAGAACCCACACTGTGAAAGTAGCAGACTCCAAATCCAGCTTCAGACCAGTGACAAATGGAGTAACACAGGGTTCAGTCCTGGGTCCTCTCCTGTTTGGTATCTACTTCTCTGAAGTACAGGCCAACACAGAAGGTCTTTGGCTAATGAAGTTTGCAGATGACTGCAAACTAGGAGCCATAATCAAAACTCCAAAAGATGTGGACATCCTACAAAAGGGCCTTGCTGAGACAGATGCCTGGTGTCAAAGCCATGGCCTCAAGCTCAATGCCAAAAAGTGCATTGTCATTCCTTTTGGTAAAAACTCAGTACCCATGAACTGCCACATAGGTGGTAGCCTGCTTAACACCGAAAGTGTGATAAGAGACCTTGGGACACAGGTGGACAGTAGTCTCTCCTTTGATAATCACATCGCCACAGTAGTCAGGAAATCCTTCTATGTGGCACACCTCATCACAAAAGGTTTCTCATCCAGGAAAAAAAAGAGGTCATTGTTCCCCTCTACTCGTCACTCAGACCCTTTATAGAGTACAATGCCCCTTTTGGTATGTACCTCACAAGACATCTACAACAACTGGAAAGGCCACAGAAATACCTCACAAAGAGGATTACCAGTCTCAGAGATGTCCTATGCAGACCGTCACAAAAAACTGCAGCTTTACTCCGTTGCATATCGCCTACTCAGAGGTGATCTCTGCCTAACACACAAAGCTATGTCAAACCCAGAGCTTTTAGACATGCTCCACTTAAAGAAATCCCAATCCCTACGAGCTACACGCACTAAGGATTTAAACCTCGTCACCACAATAAACAGAATATGCTGGAGGGATAGATTCCTGTCCCAGAGACCTCCCATACTCTGGAACAAACTACCTATCTATATCAAACAAAGCTCCTCATTAGCACTTTTCTAGAAAAAACTTGATGATTGGATGGGAGATAGGAAATTCACCTCAGGGATCACTTCTGTGGCTCTGCTCGACAGTGGCACAGGAAAATAATTTTCTTGGGTGGCGAAAGCCAGGGTACCTTTGGCTAGGCTTATATAGGCCCTAGGGCCAATAGCCTAGTACCTACCTATGAAACGCTGGTTGAGGGAGTTAGGTCTATCTGAGTATACTTTACCCTGTTCCCTGTCTCAAGAGCACATCTGTATTGGCATTGCTAATCCCACTGCGGTGCTGCATGGACATATATGCTTGCAACCCCGGGCTCCATCTTAGCAACCTGGCATTTTGCTGGCTGGCTCTGTTTAACCATGTTAGGGGGTTGTGATCTGTCATAGGAGCGAATTTCCTTTCATACAGATAAGGCTGAAGTTTCTGCAGTGCCCACACTATGGCTAGACATTCCTTTTCTACAGCTGCATAGCATTCCTCCCTGGGTTGGAGCCTATGACTGAGATAAACCACTGGGTGCTCTTCCCCCTCTGAAGAAATCTGGCTAAGTACAGCCCCCAACCCATGGTTTGAAGCATTCATCTGCACAACAAATTCTTTGCTGTAATCTGGACTGGCTAACATGGGGGTGTCCTCCCAAAGCATCTTTAAGCGTCTGGAATGCCTGCTCATATGCTGGGGTCCACACTACCTTATCTGGCCTGTTCTTCCTTGTCAGGTCTGTGAGGGGAGCAGCTATGGTACTATAACTGGGGTCAAACTTTCTGTAGTACCCTGCTGTCCCTAAAAATGTCCTCACCTGCTTTTTAGTAACTGGTGCAGGCCATGCCTGAATGGCTTCCACTTTGGCAGGTTCTGGCCTTATCTTTCCACTCCCTACTCTGTCCTAGGTAGGGGACCTCTGCCATACCCACCTGACATTTGCTCGGCTTAATGGTCAGCCCTGCCCTCTGTAATCTGCCCAGCACCTCCCTGACATGCTGAAGGTACTCTGGCCAGGAATGGCTGTAGATAGCAATATCATCTAGGTAAGCAAGGTCAAACCCTCATGCTACGATATGATCTACCAGCCTCTGGAAAGTCGCTGGGGCATTCTTCATCCCACAGGACATCTTTGTGAACTCATACAAACCAAAAGGAGTCACAAAAGCTGACTTCTCTCTAGCACTGGGGAAAAGGGTACCTGCCAGTAACCCTTGGTAATATCAATGGTTGTAAGATGCTTAGCCCCACCTTAGCTGCTCTACGGCCTCATCTGTCCTAGGCATGGGGTAAGCATCTGACTCTGTGACTATTTAATTTCCTGTAGTCCACACACAACCTGGTGCTGCCATTCTTCTTTGACACCAGCACCACTGGGGAGGCCCAGGGACTGTTGGACTCTTGAATCACCCCTAGTTCCAACATCTCCTGTACCTCCTCCCTCAGTGTCTGTTTGACTCTCTCATGCACTCTTTAAAGGGGCCTGCCTAATAGCCTTTGGGGTCCTGTGTCCACCTGGTGCTGCCCCAGGTGGGTGCACCCTGGTTTCCCAGTGAACATATCCCCAAATTCCTGCAACACTGCTCGGATTTTTTGAACCTGGGCAGGAGATAGCTGCTGGGATATTGCTACCCCTTCCAATGAGGTGTCAGCCTGAGCCTCACTGAGGAGATCAGTCCCTAGATCTCCCTCAGACTCCTCCTGCAATCTACTGCAACTGCTCAGCAGAAGGGCCTCCCCATCATGGTAAGGTTTCATCATGTTAACATGGTACAATTGTGCCCCTGCAGTCTGTCTAGCAGTTCCACCATGTAGTTAACATCACTTACCTTTCTTTCCACCTTGTAGGGTCCCTCCCAAGCTGCCTGACAGGAATGAGAACCATTACCTGCTGCCGCACGGCATACTCTCTAGCTCGAGCATTCCTGTCATACTACACCTTTTTCTGTTGTTGTGTTTATGCCAGGTTCTCCTGGGCCAAGCTCATGAGTTCCCTGAGCCTTGTCCTGAGGTTTAGGACGTATGCCACAGTAGACCCCTTGTGAGACTCACACTCACCTTCCCACTCATCTCAAATGAAATCTAGAGGTCCCCTCACCCTATGCCCATACAGCAACTCAAAGGGTGAAAAACCTGTGGATTCCTGAGTAACTTCTCTGTAAGCAAACAACAGATGGGGCAAATATTTGTCCCACTCCCTCTTAAACTGATCTGCAAATACCCGTAGTATGGACTTGATTGTAGAGTTTAACCTCTCAAAAAGACCATTAGTCTGGGGATGGTAGGGGGTGGTCTTCATGTGCTTCACCCCACAAGACTTTCACAGGCAAGCCAGCAGGTCTGACATGAAAATGACACCTCTGTCAGGCAGTATTTCTTTTGGGAAACCTACCCTGCTGAAAATATCTAACAAAGCATTTGCCACCTTCTCTGCCTCAATGGAGGACTAATCCACCACCTCAGGGTATCGTGTAGCATAATCCACTACCACTAGGATATACTTTTTCCCTGTGGATCTTGGGGTACTCAGAGGACCCACAATATCCATAGCTACCCTCTGAAATGGCTCCTCAATCACAGACAAAGTCATCAAAGGAGCTCTCACCTTGTCTCCTGCCTTACCTACCTTTTGGAACTGCTCACAGGACCTGCAGTACCCTGTTACATCTCTGGAAATTCCAGGCCAGTAGAAGTTCTGCATAATATGCCTCTCTGTATGTTTTGTGCCCATCTGACCAGCAAAGGGAACATCATGAGCTGTGGCTAGAAGTGCCAGATGGTAGGCTGTAGCCACTGCCAACTGCTGTGCTCTCTCACCTTCTAGCCCTTTCTTAGGGGTCCACTCTCTGTATAGTAACCCTTTGTCCCAGTATACAGATTCCCACTTTCCTTGAGAATCAGGTGCCTCCCTAGCAACCTGCCTCAGGTCTTGCAATGTAGTGTCTGAGAGCTCAGCCTATCTCAACACTCTCCTTGTAACCCTTCCTAGCTTCCCTTCCACGGGAAGTCTGGCATCCTTTGACAGTGGTGCCTCATTGTCAGCCTGGATACTACTACTACTACTCACCTCTACCTTCACATTCACTCTGTCCAAGGGACCATCAGTACCCCCAAGCAGCTGTGGCTCACCCTCAGTCTCACTACTACAGGGTAGCTCCCTCCCTGAAGTAACCACCTCACCAGTCCTGACTGCAAGTATGCAGTCTGTCTGGTTTTCTCCCCCAGGCTACCAGACTTATCTGCTTGTCTCCAAGCCTGACTGAGTGTAACTGCACAAGGACAGGGTACTGCACTATCAAAATCATTCCTATCAGGACATCTGCAGGTATATCCTCAAACACACCTTCTTGCTTGCTTCCTTTTCCACCCTCCCAGTCCAGGTGAACCCTTGCCAATGGTATTTTGAATGGGATCCCTCCTAAACCCCTCACTGAAGTAGGCTGTCCAGGCAAGTAGTGCTCCTCTGTAACCATTGCAGGCTTTACAATGGTTATATCAGGGTCTGTGTCTCTCTTGGCAATGGCCTCTTTGCCATTCACTACAATAGGATATAACCTCTGATGGTAGTTTGCTACCCTTGTTGTCCCAAGACAACCTACTATTGGCATTTTGTCTTTTCCACTTACATGCTTCCCTCACCTTTTGTTCCCCACCTTGCCTCCGTGGACTCCTGTATGCCACATGGCCCCACTGGTTGCATTCAAAACATTTAACCCTAGCTCCTGGACATGTACCTGGACTAGTGGCTTCCCCTGCTACTGGCAGATTCTGTTGGGGCAGTTTGGGCTGCCCACCATGGGTTCCTTTAGACCCATGAGCAGTACTGAGGGTCCCTTTCCTGTGCAGAGCTGTCCTGCTTGCCAGGTATAGGTCTCCCTTCTTCCCCAACTCATCTTAAGTAGCACATTGTCTATCAGCTAATCAGATCCTCATGTCCTCAGGCAAAGTGCTAAGGGCTTGTTCCCTCACCAAAAGGTCTGTCAGCCCTTCAGAAGTGGTGACCTGACATCCACTCACCCACCTATGGAAATAAGTGCTCAATCAGCTACATATGCACACACACTTTTATCTGCCTTGCATCTATGCTCATGAAACGTTTTCCTTTATGTTTCAGATGTTAGCTTAAACAATTCTAACAAGTGATTTTTAACAGCAGTATAATCAAAACATGCAACGTCAGACATTTTTGACAAAACAGTTACAGCTTTACCATGGATTAAGGGGGTCAGGAACCGTACCCAGAGTCTTTGGTCAACATATACTCTTTGCATACCCTCTCAAACATATGAATGAAACTATCAAAATTACCCCCTTATTAAACTGCAGAAGAAATTTACTGACCTTTTGTGCTTCTGGGGTCCAGTTACTCCCTTCCCCATTACCTCCATGGCTCTGGTGAAGGGTCAGCATTTCCCTCTCATGCTTCTTCTGCCACTCCTTTTCCTCGGCTTCCAGGCATAGTAGTTTCTCATTCTCCTCAGCCTGTAGACTCCTCCGTCTCTCAGCTGCTTCTATCTCCAAATGCTTGGCCTCCAACTCAAGTCTCTTTAGCTCCAGATAGATTTTTAAGTCCTCTGCAGAATGGTTGGGCTGTCCATTCTCCACGGGTATTATATCTCCACTGCCAGTCTGTTTGTCCTCCTGGTTTCTGTTTTCTGATGCAGCTGTAACCAAGGCTGTAATCAGATCTGCCTTAGTCAGGTTTCCATGCACCAGTCGCCTTGCCTGGCACATCTCTGCCAGTTGGCTCCTTGTCAGCTTTCCATACTCTTCTGCTGACTTGCTGCCTGCTCACCCTGACTAAGTTAACAAAAAAAAAATAAAACAATTGTGATCTGAACTCTGAGTATTCACTGAGTGGCTGATTTAGAGTACAAAACACTTTCAAAGCTCACTGTACCGAAGCTACAGGAATTCACTCTACCTGCACCATTACAAGCCAATTAGTATTTGCCACAAATTAATATGTGATGTGGATATCCCACCACTGCCACCAATTAATATGTCATGCCCGTGCCCTGGCCCAGCAATCAAGGAGCCTCCCACCACTGCCACCAGTTAATATGTGATGCCTGTGCCCTGGCCCAGCAATCAAGGAGCCTCAATCCTCTCTACTAACACCAGTGAGTGCCCTCTCATACAAGAGGAAAGGATAACAAATACACACAGTAAAGTGCAATTTCCCTTAAGAGCACACAGAGATCGTAGTCAGTCCAGGGCTGGTTGCTCCCTTGCTCTCCAGGTCCCCAATAAGACTCCCTGCTGCCACAGCTGTAGGGTCCAGATCTCAGCCTAGTGGGCAAGCTAAAACCTCCAGCACGATCTTTGTCCAACCAGTGCTTCATGTCCCCCACCCAAGTAGCTGAAACACACACGCACTTTGAGAAGAGTTTATACAACCACACAGACACTCCTGTGGAAGGCTGGCACATGTTCTCCAGCTGTGCCCCTTTTTCCCTAGACTATATGGTAGTACTAGCTGCCACCACCCACTAATATTTATCAGCTACTTAAAGACCCTTAAAAGGGGTGTACAATTATTACTGTGCAATATTATTATCCAATTGGTAGTATAGGCCAGGGCTAAAGCTATTGGAGTTGCTTTGTACAATTTTACCAAAGGCGTGCAAGTACTCTAAAGCGCTTAAATTATCTCTACAAAAACAGCCACAGTTGAAAGGGTTTAAAATATTTAATAAATAATCAAAACACAAGTCATTACTTTTTACTACACAGTGCTAGTCAAGCATTCAGAGATCACAGAGAAATACTTAAAATAATTCAGTAGTACAGTTCTGACATCACAGAAAAACACTTAATCTAATCTTTCTAGTTTCTAGCTATTTCTAAGAGAAAACGCAAATCTAAGAAACTTACATATAGAGCAAAGGCAGTGCTGAGTTGGATGGTCAAGACAAAAATGGTCAGAAAATCCTTCTATGTGGCACACCTGATCACAAAAGGTTTCTCATCCAGATCCAAGGAGGTGATTGTGCCCCTTACTCCTCACTTATTAGCCCCATAATAGAGTACAATGCCCCATTTGGGATGTACCTCACTAGACACCTACAACAACTAGAAAGACCACAGAAGTATCTCACTAAGAAGATTAAGGGCCTTAAACAATTACCCTATGAAGCACGACTAAAAAAGCTCCAGCTCTTCTCAGTCGCTTACCGTCTGCTCAGAGGTGACATGTGCCTGACCTATAGGGCCATATCAAACCCTGAACTAATGGACATGCTTCACCTCAAAAAGACGAGATCCCTCAGAACCACTCATTCAAGCGACTTGAACCTATGTACAATAATAAACAGGACATGCTGGAGGGATAGATTTCTGTCCCAGCGACTCCCCTCACTCTGAAATAGAATCCCAATCCATATTCGACAGAGCTCCTCTCTGACCCTCTTCAAGAGAAATCTTGATGAGTGGATGGGTAATCGTAAGTTGTACCCTGGGATCACTTCAGGAGCCCTGTTGACAGGCCCAGGTTACTAATCTAATGGGGAGGCGAAAGCCATCACTCTATATGGCTAGGCTTATAAATGCCCATGGGCAGATAGCCTGGTACTTACTATGAACCTATGTTTAATGCTCTCTGATTCGCTCTGTTTTTAAAATCACATTTCTGGTTCACATTACATCATTCTTCATACTTCCCTGGGTTCCCAGGCTAACAGAAACTGCATTTACATTCTTCACCTCTGGGCAGGAACCAGAGCAATAAAGGACATTTATGCATGCTAATTCTGGCCATCAACTCTAGCCTTAAAGCAATAGGCAGGATGCCTCACTTTAGACTTATTGGCTCCGAGTTTTAACATCAGAGGGTCACAACATGCTTTACTTGGTCAGTAGTGTGCACTGTTGTTACATTATTTTCCATTTTTACATATAACACTACTTTTACCATTTAAGACAGCAGCCTGTGGTTTACATTAATATTTACAGATGACAGAATTATCTCCAAACTTCTATCTGGCTAGGCTGGCAGCCTTCACCCATCTTCACAATATGGAATATTTTTAGACCAGGATGATTAGTGTATTTGAAACCAGGTATGTTGGTATTAAGAAGGGGAGGGGCTGAAGTTAGGTTGATGTGTGGGTCTTGGGGTGGGGTGTATGTTGCCAGATAGTTGCATTAGAGGAGATGCAGTTAAACTGTAATATAATTATTTTTGTTTTATGTTTGGAGGGTAGAATTGTTTGTGGTGGTGAGACTTTTACAAAGTTAAGTTTAAATAGGTTTATATTGAAGTGGTTAAAAAGTTTGGGGATACTGACATTGGGAGTTGGTTGTTTTCAAACTTTGGAGGTGTCATTTGTGTAGGGAGGTATGTAAGTTAGTGTAATGCGAGAGCAGTAGAATGAGTTAGAGGAAGATAAGGTAGTTGAGCATTTTGAGAAAGTATGTTGTTTTGCAGAAAAGATAAGGAGACAAAAGAGATTGGATGGTGTTTGGTGGGAATGTGGGTAGGAAGCAGTTTAGTTGTGGATATAGTGTAGGATTATTGGGGATTCATGGGAGATTAGAATGAATGGTAGAGCAGGAGGTGGTTTGAAGCATAGTGGTATTTGCGAGGTACTTATTCATAATTGTTGATGTACTGGTGGTGGGTTGGAATTGGGAGTAGTTTATAGGAGCCGAGCAAATAAAAATCCTAGTGACGTAGACGACTTAGCTTCATGTATTTATATATGTGTCCATATCTATCTGTATTAACGTTGTACAGCTTTTGCCTCTCCCCATGGTGTCATGCGTTAGAGTGTGAGAAATGTTATGTGACTTCTTTGAATTTTGTGTCATACCCTGCATGTGTGTTTTGTTGTGGATAATGTGGAATGAGTAAAATTACACAGCACTTACATGATCACTATTCAATAATTTGTGGTAGGCTCTTTGTAGCAGCAGGTTTGATGTACATGTGAAAAATTAACCAAAGTTATGGTATTGTACCAGTGTTGTATGTAACTTTGGTTCCACTGACATATCAGATATAAGTACAACAGGTTTTGGTTCATTTTTGGTGATAGAATGCATACTGTCAAATCAAAGAGCAGTTGTAATAGCTAATATTAGCTTGCATTAAAATGTGCAAAGCATGCACATGCCTCTGTCCTGCTTCAAATCATTTGCAAGCATTACATCTACTCCCTCTACCAACACGTACATCTGCATAGTGCTAACATAAGCTTAACAGCCATGCACACAGACACATACACACATTTGTATTTCATATTTATTAGGCATTTGTTTACCTGGAAAGTCCATCAGTGGAGGCCCGGGGAGAAAAGCTCCTGATAAATATGGTTAACAAAATGAAAAATTAAACAGACATAATAAATTCATAACATCCACGCTCAAATGGGAAAACAGCACATTAGTTTGTCAGATTAAGAACTTATCAGACATAATAAAGTCATAACATACAAGCACAAAATTTAAAAAACTACACAATATAATGCCTGTTGAGTTTTTATTCTGATAAACTAATGTGTAGTTTTTCAAATTTTGTGCTTGAATGTTATGACTTTATTATGTCCGTTAAGTTTTTATTCTGACATACTAAAGTTATAGTGTTCAAGCATACATTATATGGAAAGCCTGATCGTAGTAAGATGCAGAATTATTTACATAATGGATGATTGTCATAATCGTTAATATTCTAGAGGTCATGAAATATGATAACAGATTATATTGGTGAAGGCATAGGATAGTACGCGTAGAGAGCCGTAGGGTTTGATAGAGGGGACAGTAGGAATAGATGTGGAAAAGGTACAAGTGTAACCTCAGGGGGGAGTATGTGTAGACAAAGGGATGATAGTGTAATTTAGTTGTGGGGATAGAGAGAGTAGAAGTAGAAAAATGTATGAGAGTAGATGTATAGCCATTTATCTGCATGATTTTGTGTATGCTTGTATGCTAATGACTACATTTTGTGGAAAACTAATAAAACTGAGAGAAGTGTATTTGTATAAGTCATTGTTATTCACACAACTGGACTTAATTCTATTTTGGAAGATCCAGCCTTTAACATCTGTGGTCTTTAATAAAAAGCAAATAACTGCACATTTTACAACACACAGGTGCTGAATGCAGTTTTTACCATTGGATCTGATCTTGTCCAGGCACACAGGTTTCAAATGTCTCTGGTAAAGTGAATTGTATATAAGCACCGCTTATCTAAAGTGATTGCTTTGGGCCTCCAATCCCTTTCTCCAAGCTCTCTCCTTAATAATCAGTAACATGTTGCTAACCTGATTTGGGCTATCCAGCCTCTTCTTTTTTATAGTTTTGCTGCCACCTGGATTTTATTATCAGCCATACATATTCCCCTTCGAGGGATTTTTATTTGTTTGTTTACCTTGGTAATACACATCAAAACAGACCATTTGCAGGTAGACTTAAAACATCAGTTCTTTACATTTTTTTCATGCATTTTTTTTTTATTTTGTTTTTTAGGTTGCAAGCAGTTTTAAAACAGTTTGTACACAGTAGTATATTTTATTTGTGCCCTAGCAGTTTAAAACCATTGGTTTCAGGTCATTGAGATGGTTTGATTCTCCTCAGCAGACCTTCTGCTTTATTGCAGTGGGTTGAGCAAGGTCTGTGATGCATTTTAAATTTGAAGGGCTGCAATGCCAAAACCATCTATGCAATTTAATTTTGCCTTTTTCAGTTGGTGTAGCTACTGTTGAGGAGCATGGTCCAGTTACAAGGTTAAACTCCTTAAATGTAGTACTTCAATGACATAAGAGCTCACTTAATCTCTAATCAGTCACAGAACTTGTAGCTTTAGTCTTGGTAAGCTTTCTACTTAAATAACAAGTGGGGTGCTTTTCTCCACCAATTTTTTGGGGACAAACGTGTGCTCAGACTCCCATCAGAGGTTGAACTTAGAAGTAATATTTAATAATTTGAAGTCATTGCAGAACATAGTTGTGTCCTGATTGAGGACCATGACTATGAGGCTGTTCTTGTTCACTAGAAGATTCATGAGTGACAAACTAAATGTAGCATCATTTTTGCTTCCTTTCAGGTTGCCTTCCTTTTTGATTCAAGGATCAAATAGGGTTTTAGGTTAACCTTTTCCTCAGGTTGATTTCCATGTGGTGATTGGCATCTGTTGTACTAGATAGTTCTAATATTTCTTTGTTGTATAATAGGAATTCTTGTACTTTCTGTTTTGGGGAGTTTGACAGTTTGTGCTTGTACCTTAGGTAAGAAAAGTAGTCTTCCAGCTTTGCAAGGTTCTGTAGACTCTGCTGCCTATAACTCTTTCCAGGGAGTCAAGACATTGATGTGCATTCGCTGTGGATGTCTCTTTTTTTATCTGTCTGGATTTATAATTTATGTTGCTTTTCTTTTCTCTGATCTCAAAATTTTCCTTGCCATTTCTCAAAAAAACTTGTTCATTGTGCAGGAGACTGAGTAATAGCTTGTCCCCAGCTTGAAACTCTATTCATTGAATACTTGATGTGTATCTATCCCCTATCATTTTTATATGTCCTCAGACTATGGGCATTACTATCTTTAATCTATCTTTTATACCTGTATAATGTTTTAGTACACTTTTGAATGTGGTCTTTTCTTCTGCCTACATCTCTTTGACAGTGTCCATTAACCCCCAGGATTCCCTGCAGCAGCTTCAAAAGGCCAAATCCTGTTGATATCCGATTCCTTTCTGATGGCAAATAACAGGTAAGATAGTAACAGGTTCCAATTTTCCTCAGAGTTGTTTTGAAACACTGTAGTAGTCCATTGGTATGGGATTGTTCCACTGAAATTTTAATTGTTTCATTTTAAAACATATTGGTATAGGTAATTTCTTTTTTTAGATGTGCATGGGGTTCTTCTGATCAGTGAGCATTTCTTTTGATATCCTCACTTTGCAAAACAGCAGAACCATTTCTCTTGTTGAAGCTTCATCATTAGCTTTTCATAATGGTATTGCTTTGGGGTAATTAATGACATATTCAGAATTACCATTGTATACTGAAAGACATTAACAGACTTGATTATAATCTACTTTTGTGCAAAAATAAGACAAGGGCGCAACAGGAAAACATTTCTGTATTTGCAGATGCTGAAACTTAATGCAAAAGTGACATTTTGTTTTATGTCATTGCATACAGTTAGTCAGATCAGTATATTATAATTGCATATTTTTGTTTTGCTTCTGTGGATTTAACAAATCTCCCTACACACCTCCTTTTGTGATTTATTTTCCTATTAAATGTTGGACTAGTTGATCTGAATTAACACATTGTTTTTCTTTTGTGCTAGATTAACAGATTCCAGTGCATTATGCATGGACATCCTTTAGTTTTATGGCAGGCCATAATCTAATCTGTTAAGATTTCATTATGCTGACTGAATAGGTACAACCCACACATACATATATACTGCATTTGTCTTTGAGGTGTAGTTGTTACAGCTCTAAGCATCTGAGCATCACAAGTAGTTTTTTTTTCTATAGTTGTATTTTTAAGTGCTTCTTTTAATCAGTGGGAAATGTAAGAAGAGTTACAAGTTCCCTTGAATGAGTGCAGTGGCCTAAAATGCCAAATTCCATGGACATGTTGTGTGGATTTTATTTTCTGATTTTCAGACAGTTCAAATTAGGGATTTAGCAGTGTTTTTCTAGAAAAATGGAAAATTGATGTCCCTCGTCATGTCTTTAGTGAGTTTATGGCATCAGAACTAAAACAGTACTTATTTCTTAGAAATATTTTCCTGTTTTAAATGTTATATAAAATATCATTTTTGACAAGTACAAAATGTTATCCATGCCATGTGCATGACTTTCTGTTGTTTCTTTGCCTTTAGTGGTTTATCGCTTAAATTATGTAAAATAAAGTTCAGTATTTAGTTATGCTGTCTTGAGCATTTTTTAAAAAAAAATTCTAAAAGTAGAATGGAGATGTTGACATTGCATTCATACTTTGTCTATACTGCAGGTACCTCTGAATACTCAAGTCTATGAGTTTTTGGTTGTTTTGATGGACTGGATCTCCGATAGCCACCTTAGACATCTAAATGCAGAGGAGCACACTGCGATTCAGAATAAAGCTAGTACTTTATCCAAAGAAAGTATGCAGTCAAAATGTATTAAGGTATGCCTGACTTGAAAAATTCTAAAACAGAATGAAATGTTCACAGTTGGTAATCTCATTCTGCTTTGTAGCCCCCCCCCCCCCCCAAAGTAGCATTTTGACTTTTGGTCACCAAAGCCAGAAGTATTAAGCTAATTTTTTAAGAAACTTGCATTAAACAGCTAAAAGTTAATATGACATTACAGTTTTTCAGAATGGATATTGGACCTGGGATTGCTAATGTTTTCCATTACTCTATCTCAATGTGCCATATCTACTGTGTCTGGCGTTTGAACTTCATTACATTATATAAACACTCTTATCATTGTGTGTTTGTGAAACATTCTGCCAGAATATTTACATGTTCATTATTACTACTTTATGCAAAGATATTTGCATGTTCATTACTCCCACTGCTGTAGTAACCTTTAGGCTGTTTGGGGTGGTGTCTTGCCAAGGACACAGCAGTTTGCCAGTTTTCAAAAGCTGTGTCTGCCTCTCGCACCTTCATTCTTATTGCTGATTGGGCAGCCCTGTGAAGGGAAAATCAGCAGTCAGAGTGAAGATTCTGTAGTACTTTCTTGCATCCTTATGAAGAGGCAGCTCAGATGCTTCACAGGAGCAGCAGACAGCCTTCAGCGTCATTTCTGGCAGATAAGTCCCCAGCTGGGAACCCTTCTACACAGAATATTGTCCTTTAAAAAATATTTATTTTAATAGGGCTTTTTAACTTTATTGCCTCTAAGAAATCCAGGACCTTTCCAGTATTAGAAGTTTCCTGGCATGGACCACTGTTTTAGCTTCAGCTATTTTGGGGATCTATATTTATGAAAAAATCTACTGCTTTTGTAAACTTTAATGGATTTTTTTTAAAAAAAATTAGTGTTAGGAAGTGTTTTATTTGGCAAGAGCTATTACTGGGTATGTTAGTGCTTGAGTTTGTGGTGTGACAACTTAACTACCATTTTTTTTCTTTCAGATGAATATTTGTAACAAGGGGTTTCTGACAGAAATTTAATGTGCTGCTTATTCATTACTACATTTAGGGGACTGTATTTGTGAGTATAAGTGTGCTGCTTGTGATAGAGGAGGATGATTCAACTGCAGTAAGCTTCTCTGGAATGAGTCGGTCAGAAATTATTTTGTTAAATAGACTTCAGAAGCAGCAAATTTGTTTGAAAACATGTTCTGACCATCTCATTCCAGAGAAGCTTACTGCATTTGAAGCATCCTCCTTGATCACAGCTTGGATATTTGTGTCGCTCCAGCTGATCCATCTTCTGCTGTTCTTAGGAAAAAAAAACGCAACTTACAATCGAGCCCTTGCCAACTCCATAGGCCTTGTCAAGTGCCTCAGGCAATAGTGAGTGAGTAACTGTGCAGTGGTCATTAGTCATTCCTCAAACCACACACTTACCTTGCTGGCTTCCTCTGGTGTAGTCTTTTTGGCCACCACAAGCCAAGAGTCAGCCACATCCTCTTCAAATGTTCCATTATCTGATCTGGCATGGGGGAACTATCTTTTCTGGGTCAAGGAGACCTGGGAGATGCTGCTCAATGTAGCCAGGAAAATAGACCTCTTGAAGGGGGTGGAAGCATGTGTTCAGAATCTGTCACCAGCTATACCCGTAAAGAGAAAAACAAAACGTTTAAATATTGTTTATTTCAAGACATGGTATCTGTTAGAAAAGATGGTTTTCTTCACTTAGCTAGGAAGTTGTTAAAAGGGGTTAATCCTGATTGATGTTCAGAAAGTCAGATAGCTTTATAAAGTTTCTCAAACTAACAAGCATTTGTTTTCCCACTTCAGGTCTTACCCTGCGGACATATTCATATCTTTGCCAGCTGGGAACAGACTCTTCATGTCCTCCAGTTCTTCCCCTGTGGACAAGGAATTAAAGGTATTGGATACATTTGGTAAGACAATATTTTTTTTCATTTTGGAGTATAGAATTCTTAACTGTTAGACTCATCTGGATGTTTGATCTTTTTTGTACATAGTTTTTGAGAATTACCTACTATGCTTCCCTCTGAAGGTAGTTACGCCTCTCTGAATTACATTGTTTCTAACATTTCGCAGCTATCAAAACATGACTTCAGGAGTGTTTATGATTGTGTGTTTCTAGGGCCACCGCTACTGCTACAGTACTGAGGAAATATGAATGGATAATAATCAAAAGTTTTCTGATAAGGTAAAGTCTGAAAATTTAAATTCAACTTTACATAGTTTTGTTTGGCCCATGTGCTGCTTAGGTCCTCAAACAATTGGATGAGGGAGAGAAACTTAATACAGGGAGTTTTCAAGATTTTTCAGGCCTCCATTACAGATCTCCCAGATCTTCTTTCACATCTAAGAAACAAAACTAACTAAACAGTCACTGCCTTCTCAAGCCAAACAGAAAACCAAACAGAGATGGTTGGAGGGGAGCAACAAGAACCAAATATTATTTCCTAAAATGGGGTGGTTGACTACTTCAGAATGAATACAGCAGCATTCTTTCTCCTGCCCCATTTCTCCTGTTTATATCTCTTAAAGTTTGTCCCAAAAACTGTCTCTGTACCTTCCCCTTTCGGCAACACATTGTTTCAGACTCTTGTTTTAAAAGTGGTTCATGAAGTATACAGTTGGCACTAGATACTAATACCTCCTTTCAGGGGAGTTCCTCCCCACCCTCGAAACCAGTTTTCCTCTGGTACTTCAGCACTTACTTCATTCTAAAAGTCATAAAACTAGTGCAATTAAATTAAAGGGACAAATGTTTTTATTCCAGAATGTTTCTGGTATCTAAGAAAGAGTCTTCTTGGAAACCAGTTCTAGATCTTTACTTTCTAAAATGGTATGAGAAGGTTCCCAAATTCAAGATGCTGACACTTCAGAATCTGTTAGTTATTCCCCAAGAAAGTTTTATAGTTGTATTAGATCTAAAAGATGTGCATCATCACATTCACCTAGCCAAAGGCTTCAGGAAATTTCTTGGATTTTCTGTGTCTGGGTCACATCAGTTCTCTGCATTACAGTTTGGTTTATGTACAACTTCAAGGGTCATTACAGTGTGTTCTCTTCTAACCAGGCTGGGGTTCTAGATAATTGTTCAGAAATCCTCATTGATATTGTCACACAAGATTGTCTCTACTACTGGTACTTAATATTTGTTTAAGTTGCTATCCTTGGGTCTGTCTTATTCCTCTATCAAGGAACATCTCACCGCCATTTTCATAGATCCTCCACTTTCTGCAATTTTTTTTTAAGGGAAACAATTTCTTAAGGTAGATTTACACCTAAGACCTCCTCGTAAACAGGTTGCGCCTTCCTGAGATTTAACTTTGAAAACTTTAACCATGTCTCCATTTGAACCTGCTCATCAAACAGTCTTGAGGTTCATTACATAGAAAACTCTTCTTCTCATTGCTCTGGCATCTGAGTTTGAAGTCTCTCATGGTGGCTGAACCCTATCTGTCCTTCCATAGAGATAGGGCCTCATTAAGAACAAATCCCTTGTTCATGCCCAAGAATGTTTCAAAGTTTACTTTGAATCAAGCCATCAGTCTCCCAGTGGTCTGTATGAATCATCAGAACCAGGGAGAAAGCATTCTACATACTCTGAATGTTCTTAGGCAGCTCAAGTACTATCATGACAAAACTAAGTTTTAAGAAAGGCTAATCAGCTCTTTGTTTCTTATGTTGGGACAAAAAAAGGGCAACTGGTTTACATGGTAAACCAGTTCCAGGCAGTATAAAGACTCATTCTACTAGAGCCTTTTATTCTTTGATTGTATATTGGAAATGGGGTGGACTCTAGAAATATTCTAAAGCCAGCAATACGGTTGTCTACTTTTACAAGGCTTTTCATACTGGATTTTTTTTCTAGATCTAGGACAGGCTTTACTAGGCCCATTCTCTAGGGGCTCCTGGATCCATGTCTTTCCTCCTCCCAGATTGGATAAGCTTTGTGGCCTAAAGACTACTCCAGTAAAAAGAACAATGAGCATAGTACCGTTGTGTAAGTTGTTGTTACCCATAACAATAGATATTCAAATTCTTCACTATTGCAGTAGAGCCCTCTCCACAATTTTTTATACAGTTATTTGTTGGGATATAAAACTGTTTGTTATTACATGTTTTGATGGCTCAGGACAATTGTGCTCTTTTGTATATTTTGGTCAAGAAAGACTTTAAGAATCTGCACTCTGATGATTCTCCTTCCACAGGACTGCCCATTCAGCAGTCAGAGTGAAGGTGTGGAAGGGAGCCAGAACTTTTGGAAGCTGACCGGTTGTTGTGTCATGAGTAGGACACAACCCATATAGTCTAAAGGTTACTGCAGCAGTGAGGAATCTGAAATCTGCTGTTATGGGTAAATGCAACTTATGCAATAGTCTCGTTAATTGATCGCCTCCATATCTTTGCCATTCATACACAATCTGCTTCACATAAATCTCTCCTGTACAGTCTCTTCAGAAATCACTCAATTTTAACAAAGATTTAAAGGAACACTTAGCCTTAACAACTGGAACACTTCAAAACTCCTAGCTTTAATGAAGTTGTAGTACATTTTAAATAGGTATTGCTAACCATGTTCATTGCAGATGCCCCAGTCAGAAGAAAACAAGATCTGATGTTGTCCTTTTCATTCACCTCTCAACTGACATGTTCGGATCCAAGACTCTCGAACTCTGCTGCTTTTACCATATCATCAGATTCAAGAACTCTCAAGCTCCTCCGTTTACCAATAACACCCTGCCAGCCTCAGATCATGTTTGCCACCATCACCTTCAGATGTGGATCACTTTGCCCAGAGCATTTTTTGGAGTTGTTATAATGTGTTTATCGTGAGTTAGCTTTAGTTCTATCTTTTATATTCTGTTGTACTAACCTTCCTCTCATAATGTTTTCAACCAGTTTTAGCTGATATAGCTACTGTTTTCGGTACCCTCTCAAAGTACTTTTGTTTGTACTCTCCTCCATTACTCATTTAAGTATTTTTCTATCATTGTTGGTAGTTTTTCTTTTTAGTTTTTGGGGGGAAAAAAATTATATTCTTAAGTATTTTTTCTTCTAACCATTGTATTGTTGCTAGTGGTATATCATGACTGACAAGCTTACAGGGTTCAAAAAGTGCGTTACCTATGGGCATCACAAATCAGATGCCAAGAGGGAATGCGTGTACTGCCTAGAACCCCTTCATTTAGAAGCGGATTGTTCAATCTACTCTGGTTTTAATTCCTGAGCTTTAACTGATCTGAGGAACAAATTAGTTTTAAGAGGTCTCTTCTACTTCATCAGCTGCTGGGGCTCAAACCCCTACCAAAATGTCTGACAAAAGCATCTCATAGTCAGTGTCCTAAAGGAGTCCCGTAAGAGGTCTCCTGATTGTTCCTCCATGTCGGCACCTTCATTGACGCACCCCTTCACAAGTAAATAAGTCAGATCCGTCTGTTTGGGATCCAACCATTTTGAAATCTAGGTCTCCCTTGATCTGTACCCCTCCACTTCTATTGGATCCAGTTTCATTATGACTCCCTTCTCCTTTCCTGGAGGGATCTCCATGAAGGCACTTCAGACCTCCATCCACCAAATCATCTCTTAAATCTTCCAGAAAGCCTTTCGGAAGCTGATGTGGATAGGATGATGAAGTTTTTCAGAGCACAGATTCAGATGGGGGTTCTCGTGGCTCTAACTCCCACCAGATCCATGAGCTGTCTCTTGTCGACTTCCCCCTTGGTATCTCCTTCTCCAATCAAACCCACTGTTTTGGAGCCCACGGATCAGATATCTGTGAGGGTTTCTTCACTGGACCCAAAGATGGTCTGTTCTCCGACTCAAATGGGTCCGCTGAGCCAACCAGCTCAGTGCCTTTCAGAGCTGGAAGACTCTCAGAGCTGAAGCATAGGTGCCAGGTCCAGGGCATTAGAGGTGACTTAGAAGCTTTCAGAGACATCTCTTTCCCTCAGGGCTTTTGTGCTGAATAGCTTGGGTTCGACTTCCTCCTCGGGTGGAGGGATGGTGGGGTTGCAGGAACTAGTGGTTTGAGACATCCTGTCCTCTGTGCCATAGACTTCTCTGTCCTGTAGTGATCTGCCTTTGAATTTGTGGAGAGGACTTTCTCCTTGTCTAGGGAAGAGACATCCCTGCCCCCCCTTGGATCAGACAACCCTGCCTGGTCAGGTTCTTTGCTCTGACGCTTGTCCATCCTTTCCACTAGGACAGCCAGCCTGAACTAGTTTCCATCCGATCCTTCAGGACATCGTCATCTGTTCTGATACTTCCCCAGAGCATCCCACTGAGGAAGTCCCTTGGAAGAGAACATGTAAGAGTCAGCACTTCAATTCCCCCAGGAATCTGTCATGGTGGACATTGATTGTCATGAGGGGAAGGGGTCCCCCTGATTGCCACTTGAAGATGTCTCCTTTGGAGGCATCCTGGTGCTGCTAAAATAAAAGGGTTGTTGTTCCTCCAACACCCACTCCCAGAAGGAATTGGTGTTCCTGGAGACTTTTGGGTCTGGCCCATCTACTACTTGGGTTACCTGACCTAGTTTCTTATTGGGTATGGTTGGAGTCAGACACTGTAGAGCCAATACCGAATAGACCAGAGAAAATCTTAGCTCCCTCTAAGGACTGCACACACTGGTGCAAGGCAGCCCTTGTCGAAGGAACTGGCAGAACAGAGTTCCTCTGTCCATCTCCCTAACAGAGAGTCCAGGGCTTTGGACAGATTTGAGAAGTGCATGTACACTTCAGTGAAATTTGCCCACCAGTCATTAAATTATCTGGCACATTTTATGAACTTATAAAGAGATCTGACCAAAGAGCTTGTCAAATCTCTTTCTGGGTCCATGTCAGTCGAGGATGGAAATAGAATCTCCTTGCAACTGGCCACCTTCCAGTGTATTTCAAATGCATCCATGAAGATGGTCTCCCATGCAGATGAAGGTACTTCACCTCTGGCGGGTTCATGTCTGGATGCAAATTTGTGACTTTGAGGAGCCCTTTGTCTTCGTTCAGTGTGCCCTTTGATGGATCTTCCCCATTTGGCCCAAGGTTAAAGACACTTTCTCCAGATGTGAGCAAGTGAGAAAGACCCTGTCTGCTGTGGGTGTATGTTTTTCAACACCTCAAAGACCTTTCTGTAGGAGTTGGTGAGGAGGTAGGAAAATGTGGTTTAGAAAATCTCAGGGTCGTTTTCAAGGCTCATGTGAAGATAGTTCCCCCAGGGGCAGAGAGGGTACTCAAATGGAAGATGCCATGTTCACTGCGCAAGTGGCCTGCAATTCCAGGGCTTCAAGGATTCCTGCTTGGATAAGCCTATTAAGTACTCCTGAAAAGAGGCTTGGCTTTCCCATCTGGAGGCAGTCTGGGATGTTTGTCTGTGCACCGGAGAGCCTGGCTATCTATTACAAGAGATTCCTGGGTGCAGAGAATCCTATCCAGAGGTTATACCATATCATTTTCTCTAACCCCTTTCAGCAATGTGAAGAAAATCCCTGAGTTTTCTGTAACCCTTCCCAACAATGTGAAGAAAATCCCCAATGTTCCATCCAGTCAGAAGGAAACAGCATCTCTAGAAATTAAAAAAAAAGAAAAGCTGCTGGAAAAGAGGTCCCCAGACCAGAGAGGAACTGGAACTTACTCAGGATTCTTGGTGCCAAAAAGACAGTGGACTTAAGACCAGTTCTGGATCTCAGCAAATTAAACCAGCTCGTACAGATTTTAAGTTTCGGGTGGTCACTGTTGTCCATTTTACCTTTCCTAGAAAAGGGCAATTAGATGTGCTTGATAGATCTTCAGGATGCATACTATCACATCAAAATGAAAAGGCGCTCCAGGAGATACCTGAACTTCTGATTGGAAGCCAGTCATTACAAGTTCAGAGCACTGCCCTTTGGTCTCACCACAATCCCCAGGATGTTTACCAAATGCATGGCAGTGGTGGCAGCTCACTTGAGACTGCTGGGATTCCAAGTGTTTCCATATTTAGACAACTGGCTCCTAACTGCTCCAACCAGGGATTGAGTTCTGCAGGCAGTGGACTACTTGCACCAGTTGTGTGTTTATCTGGGAGTCACTGACAATTACAACAAATCTCACCTCAAACCTACGCAAAGACTGTAGTTCATAGGTGCTCATTTTGACACTGATAGCCTCTCTTCCCTCTACTTGAATACAGACACCAGTGTCCCAAGTCAAGAAAGTGATTCAAAGTTCTCTTCTGACTCAATTAATCATGCAAGCCCTGGGATCAATGGCAGCAAGTATCACTGTTCCTCTGGCCAGGTTTTCCTTGTGAATTCTTCAGTAGACACTTTCTGTCCCATGGTCCATTCTTCGCCACTCATTATTTGCTCTAGTCAAGATTACTGAAGCATGCAAAAAAATATCTTCTTTAGTGGATTCATTCAAACCATCCCTATGAAGATAAGTCTGTTTATTGTCCCTGATCACAGTGACCACGAACACCTCCCAGTTGGGATGGGGTGGGGGGACTACTTGGGAAGGACATTCCAAGGTATGTGGTCTTCTGAAGAGGTCAAGTCACATATCAGTGTCCTGGAGAAGACAGCAGCCCTTCTAGCATAGCAGGCTTTTCAAGACGTTCTGCCATCTGGGACAATTGCTATTCAGACAAGACCGTATATTAGCGGTCTGGTACATCAATAATCAAGGAGGAACCAGATCTTACCCACTTTGTCAAGAAGTGATGAGTGTGTGACAGTTGGCGATCCCTTCTAGTCACTTTCTCATATCGATGTTTATTCCAGGAAAATCAAACGTGATTGTGGACAAACTAAGCAGGTCCATTCTGATGCCTCCCTAGGAAAGCATTCTGGTTGAAGAGCACAGTCATCCTCATTGCACCATTCTAGCTTCATCAGATCTGTGTTCCCTTCCTCTGGCCTCTCTTTCTCTTTCTACATCCCTGGTGGATCTCCAGATCCAGATCCTCCTGTTTCACCAACAGATATGACTAATTTAACACATCCATTGATTGCTAGACAGTCTAGGCTGTCCTCTCTGCTACATCATTTCTTATCTTCTCAAAAAGTTTCAACTACGAAGGTTTACAAAAAAGTAGAGAAGAGTTTTTTTTTTGAGATTAGTATTATTATAAGGATCTGGATCCTTTTTTTTTTTTTTTGTTTTTAATAAAAATTTTAAAGATGCATGCTTTAAAGTGCAGTTTAAAGTGCAGTTCTTTGCACCTATTTTCCACCTTGCGAAAAAATAAATCTTTTTTTTTCTTTATGTAAAGCCTTTCTTAAGCTTAAGGGAGCCTTTTATTTCCTCCTCTGTTTAAAGGGCCTTACCTCTCCTTTTTTCTCACTTTTGGCTTCACCATCATTTGCCTCCTTTCGAACCATCAGCCAAAACAAAACTAAAATTTTTGTCTTGGAAAACTGTTTTTCTCGTCACTATTACATGAGCTAGATGAGAATCTGAACTCCATGCTCCATCTTCTAAGCCTCATTACCTGTTTTTTCACAAAGACTGGGTATCCTTGCCTAAGGTAGCTTCAGAGTCCAGCATATAAACCAGGTTATTAATCTACCAGTTTTTCTTTTCTAATAATGGAAATAATGATATGAACACTACCTTTTGATCTGTATACTTCAAATCCCTCTTTATATAAACCCTCCTAACAGTCACTATATCTCCTAGTCCTGTGGCACCTACTTCAGATCCTCCAGAAACACACACAGAGTTCATCCTGGATCCAATTTCTCCTACTCTGCATTCTCCTTTCTTGCATACTTCTAAAGAACATTAGAAGACAGTCCACACCCACCCTCAGAACCTGTAAGATTAGCGGATTGTGGCTAGGATAATATTTTTCAGAGCTCAGATCAGAGATATAGGGTGAGATAGGGTCAGGCTACATTCCCTGTTCCTGTTGTGAACCAAAACCTATACTTCATAATATCTTCTCTCTCCCTGTCCGTCCTCTTTCCCAGTGCCCTGGATCCCCCAGCCAAGAGGTCCAGAGAGTTCCTCTGTTAGAGAGATGAAGAAGATTCCTTCTTTGACTCTAATGGTATTCCTGACTAATTCCACTACTGTACCTGGGTCCAAGATCCATGGGGGATCCATGGAGGAGTGATCAACTTTCATCCTGCTTGATCATTTCGATCTGATGAGGAGGTTGTCTTTCTTCTCTAGAATTATCTGGAGGCAGAGGATAGATCACTTCTTCTGCTGCTCTGCAGCAGGTCTCTGCTCCAGTGCAGTTGGTCAAGTCTTCTCCGGGCTGATCTGCCTTTTTTCTTTTTGAAGATTTCTTAGGGATTTTCATTGGTTCAGGTTCTGTCCTTGTAACTCCTTGGTTCATCTCTGAGACCTCAATCTCCTGTCCATCACAGGCAAGCAGTTCTTGTAGAGGAACTCCCTCTTCGATTACTGCCAACCCCTGTGATGAGTTCATTGATCTTGCCCCAGCGACCTTCACCTTTGGACCATTGGTTGAAGAGATGCTTACCCGCAGCGAACAAGAATGGAAGACTCAAAGTTCAAAATTTGCTAGGAAAAAGCATTCTGCCATTTCTTGACAAAAACGATTGGATGTGATTGACAGGTGCTCCAGAAGGCATTTGCACATTTGGCAGGGAGTCCTCACCTAATTCAGTCCCCTGCCTGCCCCCACCACACCACAGCCCCAGTATTTTACCAAACCATGATTCGAGTGTTTCCATATGTGAGAGGTGGCTCTCTTTCACCCCTGTTCATTGGTGTACATCTAAACACGACAATGCAAATTGCATCATTTACTACTCATCTCGATCTGTGGTAGCAGCCATAGTATTACTTCCCTTTACTATATATATATGCAAGGCGAGCTTTTGTTTTACCACCCCCAATGACACCTGGGGTGGGGTTGTGGGAGCATTCTTGGGAAGGATCCAAGGCACATAGTCCCCCCCAATCTTACACTCTTGGCAGAGTGGCTGAGAGAGTGTGTGGCAGGGTCTGATCCCCTTTCAAGGGAAGTCACCAAGAGATGCTCTAGTCCATGTTTGGCCATCCATTCTCCTCTATGCTATCCTCCATTTCCCTTGATTCCCCAGTTTCTACAGAAGGCAACCCAGTTGAAGAGCTCAGTCATCATCATTGCCTGTTGGTTGGCTTTGACAGATGTTCCCTTCCTATGGAACATTTTCATAACTTCTCTCACACCCTCAGGGATGAGCCTTCCCAATATCCAGGCCCTCAGGCTAACCGCATGTTTTCGACCCTTCCATTACTGGAGAGAGACATTCATTTGGAATACAAATGGATACACTCAGTATTTCCAGATGCATACCTCTCTACATCAAGCACAATTTCTCTTAAAAGCACACACACACAGGCACAGACAGCCGGGGTCTATTTCTGTCTATCTGTCTCTCTCCAGGTCCCTAATAAGGCTGTTACTTATGTCTATACTCTCAGAAAGGCTGGCACAGATTACCCGCCTACCTATATTTTAAGTAACTGATTTAGAAATTACTATAAATAAAGTGGGGTGGTGTGGTCTTCCTCCTTTGTCAAGAAATGGCCCTTATAAGCCTAAATTTTTGCCCATTTCAGTCATTCAGGTTCCTCTTAAAGAGGCTCTCGAAGTACTCTGTTTGACATGAAGAGGGGAGAGGGGGTTGCACGAGTGTAGTTTGAATTACGGAGATGCAGCAACTCCATCAAGGTTGGTTCTGAGATGGCCTTGTATGCCAGACATAGGTCACCTCTGAGCAGTCTGTATGAGACAGAGTAGAGGGACAGGGCTTTTAGGCTATCTGTATAGGATAGGTGTTTGAGACCCTGGATTTTCCTGATCATGAAACTCTGTGGTCCCTACATCATCATCTCATTGAAAGGGTACTACTTGAAGTAGGCATTTACTCAAATGGATCCAGAAAGGGAGGAGTACAGGGATATTATGTGATAATTAGTGGGGATGCCATTTTTCTAAATGATGCATTTTTATGCATTTTTGCATTTTTTGTGCATGTCCATTCTTCGGGTCATTAGGTCTGGGAGATGTGGACACTTTGGAGGGATAGACTGTGCCCAGCTTTGCTAGCTTGCAGTCATCTTCTCAGAAAAGTACATCTAAGACCAATCCTTGGGGAACACCGCTCATTACGAGAGTACTACTAGAGGTGGCTTCCCCTATTTTGACTGAGTGGGTTCTATCAGTGAGCCAATTAGCTTCCTATCTGATAACATATGGGTTGATGTCTAGCTGGGGGAGTTTATCTATTATGCCTGAGTGGGGAATAGTGTCGAAGGCTTTGGCTAGGTCAAGGTAGGCGGTGTTCACCGTCTTACCCTTGTCCATGGCTTTGGTGACTGTTTCGAAGAAGTCAGCCAAGTTTAATAGGCATGATCTACCTTTGACAAAACCAAACTGTGTGGGGTCAAGTGTATGGAGGTTGCTAATGTCCTTGTTTGTAAGTGACCGTGGCTGTCCTCCATTCAGCTGGGACAAAGCTAGTGCTCAGGCTTTGGTTGAATAGGGTGCCTAACAGAGCTGGGAGCTCATGCCTGAGTTCATGTAAGATACAGCCAGGGATATTATACTGTCCCATGGAGACTGTATTTGTTTGCCTTTGAGAGGGCATTAAAGACCTGCTTCCTGGTGCTGGGGATGTCATGGTTGGATTGCGGGGGGTGTAGTTTTCACTGACCCTGTCTGCTAGCAGGTTGTCTATATCTATGGCATTTGTGTATGTGGTGTTATTGACCAGTTCAGAACAGATTTGGATGTTACCTCTGAGATTCCAGACATATGTGAAGAAGGCCTTGTGATTATCCTTAGTAGATGTGGCCAATTTAGACTCAAAGTTAGTCTTAGAGGATTTTTCCAATGATCTTATTTGCTTATTCAGACAAAGGAGAGATAGCTTTCAACTTGGCACCTGCTCCTTCTTGATCCTAGACAACAATTTTTCCTTTTATTATAGAGTTTTATTGCAGCTGTCCACCAGACAGGTTTACTCTTCATTGCGGAAGATGATTTGGTCCTGTCAGGTATTGCTGAGTCCATACAACTATGTAGGTGCTCATATAGTGGTGTAGGCTTGGACATTAGTGCTAGTTCCAGCTGAAGGGGACAGTGGCTGTGATGCTGCTTGTATCTGCTCTGAAGAGATTGTAGTCAGCTTTGGAAAAGTTTTTTGTTTGATTCTGACCGGGGGGGGGGGGGTCAGGGGAGTTGGTGACTTCAAAAGTGATCACTTTATGGTCGGATCTTACCAAGGAGGATTATACATAGGGGTGCTACAGTGGCTGCTTATGTTGATTAGGACCAGGTCCAGGATATTTTCACCTCTCGGGGTGTCTACCAGCTGATCCAATGCATTGGCATTGACAAAGTCGAAGACTCTCTGGGCATTCATGTTTGGGCTAGAAAAGGTCTACCACTCTATGGTTGGGTAGTCACCCAGGGTCAGGGTAGATGGTTGAATCTTGTTGGATTCAAGTAAGTCCAGATAGGTGGAGTGGGCGTCTTGAGTCATGATTAGGGGTCTGTAGCTAGCTACGATTTGAATATGTGTTTTGTCAACAGTTAATTGCACTTTTACTGTCTCCTGTGCATCAGTATCATTTGACCATCCTGGAGGTGTGTATGTCTTTGATAAATATTGAAACTCCACCTCCTTTGGCTTTGTAGCCCTCTGTTTGGGGTCTAAAAATATGGTAGGATGAGTAACCAGATAAGGTTGTGGTGCTGTCCACAGCTTTGAGCCAGGTTTCACTGACTGCACAAATGTCAGCATCCTCCAGGACGAGGAATACTTGCAATGAGTGCAGTTTCATGCTAAGACTCCTAGCATTTAGTAGCATGAGCTTTAAATTTTGTTTGAGAAGAAGTTTTCATGTTGGTAATTTTGTGCTCATGACTTTGCCTAAAAAGGCACAATGGGGGAGGCAAGAGCCTTTGCCAGAAGCCTGAAGCCCCTGGGACACAGATGAAGGCCATCTCTGGCAAAACATTGTGGTCTGTCAGTTATGTCCTCTCAGGCTGTCAGGTACTGGATCCCCTTGGAATGACATAAAAAACTAAGCCAATTGTTAGTCAATCATTTTCTTTTTTTATTGAGTCATCATTCTGGGTGATGGTGTGATGCTGCTTAAGGCTAGGGATATACCTGACTGAAACACACATTCAGTGAGCTCAATCATGTCTGTCTGCATATAGTCCAGAGAGGTACGTCTCAAGTTATTCCCACCAACATGGACTATGACAGAGTCATAACAGTACCTGTTGTTAAGAGACCTGAGTGCACGCATGATATGGCAGATTCTAGCACCTGACAAGCAAGTTACTGTGACTTTCTCCTTGTCTACCCTGATGAGGACATTTGTGTATCTCATGATAGTCTCCTATGACTAGTATGTGGGGTTTGTGGCTGGGCCGTAGAGGCTGAGAGGCGCAGATGTGTGTACCGTGTGTGATGCTTGGTGCTGTGGGTTGTCATGTGTATTTTTGCTTCGTAGGTCTCTTTGTTTATGTATGTTTTTGTTAAGAATACCCACATATGCAGGAGTGTGTTGCATAGATGTGGGTGGAGTTAGAGGTGTGGTGTTCGTAGTGTTTGTGCAGACGGCCTTTTCAGTGCCAAATCTACTGGCTTGCGACTGAGACTGCAAGGATTCTAGGTTCTTAATGTAATTGCATCTCTCATATTTTGTGGTCCTAGGTGGTAGTAGTAGAGGATTGTCTGTGTACTTAAGGCAGTTGCTTCACTGTCTCAGGATGCCCATATCAATTAGAATTGCAAGAGAAACCATAGGAAATTTTCCGTCCATTGATATCAGAATCTGTGGAAGATAGGTCAGAGATAGTAGAGTTGGTACTATCTGAGAAGCGTACCTATAGGTGTGAGTAGGGCTGGATAAAATCAATACAGTAGCTGCAGGTGAGGGCCTCACTTTCTCAGGAGTGCTAGCAAGGGAAAAATGCAACTGAGATGCCTCGCAAAGGGTTAAAACAGTACATCGGCGGTGTGCTAAAGGCAAACAAACACAAACCCACACAAATGCTAGGTTTAAATGCCATAAAAACGAAAGAAAAATAGAAACACTGGAAGTGACCAATCAACTGTTGTCCCCGAACTGTTAGCTCAACACCCTGTGCCAGACCAGTTACACCATTTCACTTACTGGGCCCTGGCCAACAAAAGATGGCATAGCAGGAAACACAGGAATCACACAAACAGATCTGGATACAGCAAAATCTGTAACCAGACTTTGCTGAAGATTTTAAACTATTTTGGTCGATTTAACACAGGGGATAGATGCACACTTAAGTATAACATTAGCAAACAAGAGCAAACTGATTTTAACAAATTAACCTATAAAAAAGCTCAAAACTGAGCCCTGTTCCAGCAGTCTTCAATCAGACAAGTTCTAACTGCACACTCCTGCCAGTAGGGTGCAGGGAAACCCTCTCCAAAAAAAGTCGGCCTGGATTAGTGCTCAAGTTATACAAAACAAACTAGATTCAGCAGTTCTGAATGTAGTCTATATTACAGCAAACAAGGTGCACCAATTTCGGAAAGAAACAGTAAAAATAAGCATGCACAATAAGCGTTCAACCAGCAATTCCCAGTTCAGAAGGGCAGAAACTACCCCCTACTCCCACAAGATTGTAGACCTCAAACCTTTTTAATGTAAAATAACTGTCCTGAAGCCCAAGTGCCTAAACCAGAACTTAGACACTTTTAGAATAATAATCACTAAGCCTTGAACCAGCAATTCCCAACTTAGAAGGATGTAAGCTACCTCTCCTGCCACAAGAGTGTAGACCACACACCTTAATGTAAAACAACTGGCATGAAGTCCAAGTGCTTAAACCAAAAAGCTTAGAATAACAGTTACAGTTTAATCAGGCTACTAACAAGCAGTAATAAATGCAGTAGAATAAATGCAACTGAGTACTTTTAGGAACAGTAGGAAGAGCACACATACAGTAAAAGCAGATGAATAAAGTGCAAGATAATTCAAGGTTGAGAAACAAAGGGAGTGGGCCTTTCCAAATGATCTCTCTGTATTCAGTAGAATGAGCTGATTAGATGGGATTGTGTGGAGTGTCCAACATGAGATGTATAGTAGGGGTGGGGAACTCAAAAGCCACTAAATATAAGAACAGCACAAGAACTAGGTGGGTGGCAGGAGGAAGAATGCAGTCAGAGATGAGTGATATTCAGAGCAATGCAGACCACAAAAAAACACTTCAGCTAAATACAGATATTTCTAAATAAAAGAGCAATGCTGTTTCTCAGCCCCCCCCCCCCCACACACACACTAATTAACTGATGCTATTCACAGTTTACAAAGGAATTCTTTGGTACATTTTAACTGACCGTAGCCAAGAACTCTTAAAACTCCAACAGAACAGAAAACTTAAAACAAAACTAGTGTAATACTAGAATAAGATACAAAATAGAAGTGATCAAATCTTAAATATAGAGCTTCGAATCAAAATTAAATGCAGTCAGAGATGAGTGATATTCAGAGCAGTTGATAAGTATTAGGCTAGTGGCTTTTGTTTGCCATTTTAAGCTTAGTCAATTTGCTTTGAAAAGGCAAGCTTCAAACCCTGTACTTTGTGTTCGTGAGTTAAATACCTCAAACATTATACCAAACTCCTTTATAACCATACACACAGATAGAGCCTTGCTCACATCTACTGCTGCTCCTGGAAGTCATAAAGCCATTTTAATGCTTCTACTCCTCCTACAGAGCTAGTAAGCCATACTTCTTAGAGACATTGCATTTCTGGCTTCATTCAAAACTGTAAGATAACGTCTTTATGGTCTAGTCCGAGTAGTTTAATTTTCTTCCTATTTTTGAAGTTTGAAATCAACCTCTTCTCTTCCAGTATCTGCTGTCAAAACATATACGTTTAATTCAGTTACAATAAAAAATGTAAATTTTTTTCTTTGCAGCAAAGCACACTGTTAATACATTTTAACACAAGCAACTTTACAAATACATTTTTAAACACAAGCATCTGTACAAATCAGTCTGATACACAAATGACACATAATTCTTTATAAAATTCCAACTAGCTGTGCTGGCATATGTTACACATCCACTGCCCTACTTCTCCTGGCATGGGTGGCAGTACCTCCTATCATCACACGTATCATATTATCCTCGCAAAAAGACTCTTCTAAGAAGGTTTACAACAGTAACTGGAAAAGATTCTCCCTTTGGGCATTGAAAATGATGTTGACCCTTTTTCTGCTGTCCTACAATTTTTGACTGTTCTCTTTGAAGAAGGAGCTAGTTTTTCTATGGTTAAATTGCAATTGGCTGCCATTTCTAATTTTCATATGGGAGGAAGAAATTATTCATTGGCCTCTTCCAGATTGGATAAACCATTTGTTAAAGACATTATTTTCCTCAGACCACCAGTAAACTATCTTTCACTTCTTTGGGATCTGACAATTGTGCTACAAGGCCTAACTCAAAAATCTTGTGAACCTTCAGCAAAACATGACCTAAAATGTATTTAATGGAAAACAGTCTTCTTAGTAGCTATTACTTCCTCAAGAAGAATTTCTGAACTCCAGGTCCTTTGATCAAAGACTATCTATATTGTCTTCCATAAAGACAGGAATTCTTTAAGAACTACCTTCCTTTTTATCTAATGTGGCTTCTGTATCAAACATTAACCAGTCCATGCACTTCACTGGTCTTCTTTCTAAATTTTTCAAATAAACGAGAATACATTTCATCTTGATGTACACAGACAGTTACATTTTTATCTACACAGGACAAAGCAATTCAGAAAATTAGATCCTCTATTTGTTTGCTTCTCTCCAAAAAGAACTGAGTCATCCAGTTTCTATAGTTGCTCAAGCAAAATGGATCACTGATTACATTTCTTGAATCTATTATCAGCAAGGCATTTCCCTACCTAAACCACCCAAAGCTCAGTCAACTATATCCATGGCTATTGATAGTTGTACAGCAACCACATGGTTCAACACACATACCTTTGTTACTCATTATAAGTTGGATCTTGCATCTGAAGTACAGCTGCCTGTGGCTCGGTGGTACTCTGGAATATCTTTCCATGAGGGCCACCCAAGGTCAGCATAGCTGGGGACTCTGTCCCATGTGCTGAGGAACAATGAAAAGGACAACATCAGGTTTATAAGTTATTTACTCACCCTAACTAGGTATCTTTGTTGTACATTTTCATTCTTCCTCAGCCTCTCTCCTATCCATCTCCCATCCTTAAATCTTCTGGAGGAACCTGTTTGATTGTTATTGGAACTTTACAGTTCCTGGTTTGAGCCCTTTTCTTTCAGCTATCCCTGTTTCTATCCAGTTATAGGTCTTTATGACAACAAACTCAGTTAAGAGGTATTGGGGATGGTTGGGGCATTATGGGCAGTGGGAGGAGCTCAAGAGTTGTATTCACAGTCTAGAGTATGCAGCCGAGTCGGATCCAAGGGTTGGATCTGAATCCTATGTGTTGAGGAGGAATGAAAATGGATAACACAGATGCCTAGTTATGGTGAGTACATTACTTATAAGTATTGTTGTGCCAACTGGATGGATGGAATGCAATTAACACATTGTTTTTGTTTTATCCTCATTAATTTTGTATCTGGCTAAGTTTCTAAATTGTCTTAAAAATCTGCAAAAAACTATTCATATCACTCTTGGGTTCTATTACAAAATTATCATATTGTCTGCAAAGATGTGTAATTTGCACTGGGTGCTTATGAAAGGTCAGTCCTTTATGAAATATTGATGTATCTTGGCCACCAGTCCTTCTAGACATTGCAGACACTCCATTGCTAGCATTCTTAAACACTGCACATATGCATAGGAATAACAGTAATCTGACATCTGCAGTCTTTCTTGACCAATCAAAATAATGTGATAGTGTCTCACATTATTAACTCATCCATGATTGTCTCATTCAGCTCCTACCTTTCCAATAGGACACAAAATGTTACCTTTCTCCCTACACCCCAAGGATCCATCTTTGGTCCTCTTTAAGATGTGTGACAAGGTGTATGTGTATATGTGTGTGTGTATATATATATATATATATATATATATATATATATATATATATATATATATATTCATCTCATCAGTAATTTACTTCTGCATTTGGAAAGCTTTATCCTCATCCTATATGTTGATGGCTTGACAATTATCAGTCCACTATCCAATCTTCTTTTAGTTCTGTTGAAACCTGGCTCACAAAGTTAAGTGCAGTTCTTAATGCCATAAAATTTGCCTGGTTCACCACCAAATTGACGCAAGATGTCTAGTCTAACCTCTTCCTTTTAACCTCAAATGATAGCCCCCATTGAAACGGTCTCACATATGAAACTCCTTTGTGTGGCTTCTAAAGAAAATAAATTCAAATACCACTTTCAACAAGTCAAAAAAAAAAAAAAAAAAAACACCAAAAACTTGGATTACTATACAGAACTAAATCGTTCCTCACTGAGTCCTTTAAAAACATATGGCATACACCCTTATTCTTGCCATTCTCCCATACACCAGCTCTGTAATCCGCAATTTACTTTCAACACAGCTCTCAAAACTAGAGCAGTGATAAAGCAATATTACCAAACTTACCTTAACCCATAAATTATTGTAATACCTTTAAAACCACTGAACTGACTTGAATACCCAAATGTAATCAAACTTTATCAGCTAAAAGTTTCTCAAAATCTTATATTCCCCAAATAAATGTCCTTCCTTAACATCTCTTATGGAATGATATTCTCCCCTTTGTAAATTTCAGTCATCCAGTCATTTCTTGTTGCGTACTACCACTGCCAGCAATTTCCATGCTGTACTCCTGTTAGGTAGCTAAACTACAGAACTCACTCCCTCTTTCTCTAAGGGAAATAATCTACAACACTTATACTTATTGATGACTGGAATTGCTGCTGTTCTCTACCACATCACCAGTCAGACTTTAAATTCTAATTTTCATCTTATGTTTTCATGTTCTGTACTTTGCCACCGACCCTAACATATCTCTGTATCTCACCATTTAAATTTACAACCCATTACCATAATTTTCCACATATTATCCACTAATCACTCATCCCTTCTCCACACTAAACTCTCTCTTCTGCTACTTCACACAAACTCCACTCTAAACATATCTCGACCTTTATATTTTCCTCAGTAACTTATGATGTTATGTAGTCCTATCTCGCCTACATTCTTACTTGTGGGTTCTGAGCCGAATATCGGCTCCGATTCTGCCAAACTTTTCTAGCTCGAAGTCTTCTATTGGCTGGGCTAAGCAGGTATCCCATGGTGCACTGCTCCATATCCCCAGATCTCGTTTGCCGCTCGTGTAGCTCGGACGTGGTCTCGCTCTTGGCTGTGGCTAAGTACCCTTTTTTCTTGTCTTAAGAAAATTTATTGCTCTGAAACAAAAAAGCTATTTTCATAGCTATTGTTTTTAGTGTTGTTTAGCATTTTGTTAGTTTGTGGTATCCCGATAACTGTTCCCTCGGGCTAGGCCCGTTTCAGTTAAAGGACCTAGTCCTTTCGTCCTTCTGTTTGTCAAACCGTTTAAATTAGAGGTTTGATTTTCGGTTCTCAACCCTTGTAGTCATTAACCATTTTAGTTAGAGGTTTTTGGCATAGTTGGTCTCAGTGTATCTCTCTAGAGTGTGTGTACTGTTTCAACCTTGTCTGATTCCTAAATTTTCTGTGGTGTTGAGTGTCTGTGAGTTTTTCCTGTCAGACTTTCTCTTAGGTCGCGTTGTTGGTTTCTTGTGATTATGTCTAAAGATTCCAAAGAGCACAAACCTTCCAGTTTCAAAAAGTGCTCTAAATGTGGGTAAAAAATGACCATCACCAATGGGCATTCTATTTGTGTCTATTGCCTGGGAGCCATTCATCTGCAGGTGTCCTGCAGCTTTTGCCATGCATTCAGTCCCAGAGTGCTCCAAGAGAGAAAGAATAAGCTGATCCTAAAGGGACTCTTGAAACCCTCTTTCAAAGAGGTCTTAGATTCTTCTCCCAGCGCTAAGTCTAAATCATCCAAGTCAAAAAAGAGATCTCCGGCTCCATCAGCTTCATCGGAGCCTTCGGAGAAAGTCACAAAGATTGCATCGACCTCCTCGGCTCCACTGTCCTTGGGGCCACAGGAAGTGTCGGTGGTGATGGAACCGGCATCGGCTCCTGTTATATTGGAACCTCTTCGGAGCCAATTGCCCAGTCTCTCCTGAGAGGAGATCTCGATCTTCCTCCCTGTCCTCCAAATCCTCCAGGACCCTTTCGGATATGGATGTTGATAGGGTGGTCCAGAGGCTCCACCAGTCACCGGTTTTGGCAAAATTTTCAGCTCCAGCCCAGTCGGCTCTGGAGCCCGTCCTGAACCCTGCTTCGACCATTCTTCCAACAAGCTCATCTCTGTCTTTGGAGCCGGAGTGTTCCGCGCCGTGTGATATTGCTAGTCCGGTTCCGATGGCCCCTCTGGCTCCATCAGTGCCGACATCGGCTCCAACCCCGTCGGCTCCGTCCTCTGGGTTCGGGACCTGGGATTCGTCAGTCGGGCACGAGGGAGACATCTTGGGACATATTTCGGTTCTGAGTCTCCCTCTCGGTGCCTCGGCTCGGGGAATTCCGACTCCTGTCGTGGTCTTGGAGGCTGTCCGGTCCTCGGACTTGGGGGGGACCAGCCTTCGAGGCCATGCGGACTGCGCTAGCCAGATCGTCAGCTACATCAGGCGGATCGGTCACTCTGTCCCCCACCACTCCGGTGAGAGCCTCTGATCACCACCTATCCAGGGACAGCAGAGCACCAAGGCCTAGGGATACCCCCACGAGTGGTCCCCAACTTTCTGAGGGCCCTTTGGGGCCTGAGTAGCCCCCTAGAAAGAAAATTTGCAAGAGGAAGCACATAGACTCCCCGGATGAGTCCCTCACCTCTGATACTGACCTCGAGGAATCGGAGGGGTCCCCCAAGTTATCCTCTGATGATGTTTCCTTCTCCGATATCCTGGAGATACTGAAGCAAAGAGGTGACTGGCCGTCCAAAGCCCCTTCCAAGGAGGAGTCTGTCTTCCTTAAGGCCTTTGGTGCTCAGTCCTCTGCCTCCTGGGTGTCCCCACCGTTCGAGCTCCTTGATTTAATTTGTTGAAGGGTGTGGGAAAACCCTGATTCTGTGGAGCCCGTACCCAGGCGCCCCAACAAGTTTCTTTCTGCTCCCCAGGGTAAGGAGTTCTTGTCCAAAGGAGTTCCTGTAGATGCCATGGTGGTGGTGGCGGCCACTCGGAAGGAAGTAGCAGATACCTCTTCCTTCGTCCATCCTCCTAACAAGGTGTTTAGGACCATAGACTGGTACGGGAAGCATACTCTCTCGTCAGCAACCTTTACCTTACGGTCGCTGAACTATCTGTCTAATTTCACTCTGCTCCAGAAAGATCTCCTCAAGGAGTTAGGAGATACTCTTGAGGGTAACGTCCCTGAGGCGGTGGCCCAGACGGTTAACACCCAGGTTTCTACCCACAACTCCATTGTCAACTCCTCTATGCGGCTCATCTCGTATGCAGCCGAGGGAGCGAGTAGGGCAGAAAGCTCGGGAGTCATCCTTAGGAGGCAAGCCTGGCTGCGCCTGTGTCACTTTGCGGAGGCCTTCAAGTCTTCCTTCACTGACGCCCCCTTTGATGGTTCTTCTTTGTTCGGAACCAAAGTGAAAGACACCCTCACCAGGTGCGAGCAAGAGGGAAAGACCCTGTCTGCCATAGGGGTCCATTTTTCCCTTCCTTCTAGGCCTTACCCCAAGGCCCAGCGGGGTGGGAAGATGTGGTTCAAGAAATCACAGCATTTTTTTTTCCTGCCGCACAAGGTGAGTCCCCCTCCAGAGGCAGAGGAGGGAGAGGTTATTCAGGGAGACGCCGCCCTAGAGGCAGAGGGGGCCCCCGCAATTCAGGAGACCGCGATTCCTTTCGCGGATCGATCTCCCCTACTCTTGTTCCTGAGGGAATGCCCGGCTGTGCTTATCCGGAGCCAGTTGGAGGTCGAATTTCGTTATATCCGGAAGCCTGGAAAAGCATCACCCAGGACCGATGGGTATTACGAATAATTTCCGGAGGTTACCTCATTCCGTTTACATCATACCCCTCCATCAATCAGAAATATCCCAGATGTTCCACCCAGTCAAAGGGATCAAGCAGCCTTAGAGGTTTTAAAGCTGCTAGCAAAAGGAGCCATCCAGAGTGTCCCCTCAGACCAAATCGGATTAGGGACTTACTCAGGATTCTTTTTGGTGCAAAAAGAACAGGGGACCCATATTAGATCTCAGCCAACTAAACAACTATGTACAGAACAAGTTCCATATGGTCACCCTACAATCGATTCTCCCATTGTTGGGAGAGGAGGTATGGATGTGCTCCATCATCCTCAAGGATGCTTACTACCATGTAAAAATGGACAGGGCATCCAGGAGTCACCTACGCTTCCGGCTGGGAGCCAGTCATTTCCAGTTTTGAGCACTGCCCTTTGGTCTCACCACAGCCCCCAGGGTGTTCACCAAGTGTATGGCAGTGGTGACTGTTCACTTGAGACGTCAGGGATTCCAAGTGTTTCCATATCTGGATGACTGGCTCCTTACCGCCCCCACCAGGCATCAACTAGTCCAAACCAGGGACGCTACCATCAGTCTTTGTCAACAGCTGGGCATAACATTAAATTGGGAAAAATCTGCCTTGTTGCCCTCGCAGCGTGTCACCTTTATAGACGCAGAATTAGACACCATTCAAATGCGAGCATTTTTACCGCAGGAAAGGATCAGAATCTTACAACAACAAATACGATGCCCCTGAGGAAAGTGAAGGCGAGATGGGTTCTCCAACTCCTGGGGACCATGGCAGCAACAATCATGTTGGTCCCTCTAGCGAGATTGCACATGAGACTTCTCCAATGGCTTCTCTTTGTTCAATGGTCTCTACAAACATTTCCACTTCCTCACCCCATTTTGCTCACAGACAGATGCAAACAGGACCTCAGTTGGTGGCTTTGCACCAACAATTTGAACGGGGGAAGGCCCTTCGTCCCACCCATCCCGGTTGCCACACTGACCACGGATGCCTCCCAGATGGGGTGGGGGGGCATTATCTTGGCAGGACAGTCCAAGGCACGTGGCAAGATCAAGAGATACATCTGCATATCAACATCCTAGAGATGAGAGCAGTGCTACTTGCGTTGCAGGCACTTCAGAGTTTTCTATCACTAGGGACGATTGCAATACACTCAGACAACATGTCGGTAGTGTGGTATCTAAACAAGCAAGGGGGAACCAGGTCTTACCCTCTGTGCAGAGAGGCCATGCAAGTGTGGCAGTGGGCAGTGACTTCCCAACATTTTCTGGTGGCAACGCACATTCCAGGGAAGTCCAGCGTGATTGCGGACAGGCTAAGCAGAGCTATTCTGATGCCTTACGAGTGGTCCCTGAATCGTCTAATTGCAGAACAAATCTTCAGCAGATGGGGTCAGCCTTGCTGCGACCTTTTTGCCAGCCCCCTCAGTGCCAAATGCAGCAACTACTTCACGCTAATCCCCCCACAGGGGGAGTCACCCAGGGATGCTCTGGTTCACGATTGGCCCTCCGGTCTGCTTTATGCTTTCCCTCTGTTTCCCGTGCTGTCAAAGGTAATTCAGAAAGCGCAATCCTTGGGAAGCAGAATGATTCTGATTGCTCCACACTGGTCTCGTCAAGTCTGGTTCCCTTTTCTTCAACCATACATTGTGGACACTCCTTGGATTCTGGACCCTCAACCAGATTTACTGATACACATGTCGGGACAGTTCCACCCCTCTCTGATGACCCTCCGGTTGACAGCCTGGCTGCTCCACTTCCGTTGTTAGACTTCATAAATTTTCACCGGAAGTGGTTCACATTTTATCTTCCTCTCATAAGCCATCTACTAGGAAGATTTATTCCAGCAAATGGAAGAGGTTTTCTATTTGGGCGCATACCCAAGGAATTGATCCTTACACAGCTCCATTTGCTTCAGTCTTGGAGTTTTTGTCTATGCTCTTCCATCAGCATTCCGCATCAGCTACCATCAAAGTTCAATTGGCTGCAATCTCTAATTTTCATGTGGCTAATGAGCCTAGTCTCATGGCTTATAGACTTTGCAAGGCTTTCCTGAAGGGTACTGTTACTCCATCCCCCGGTCTTCGAACCTATCATGCCCTGGGATCTCAATTTTGTTCTACAAGCCCTTACTTCACCACCTTTCGAGCCTGCAGCTACCTGTGAATTGAAATTCTTGACCTGGAAAACAGCCTTCTTAACATCAATCACTTCAGCAAGGCGAGTTTCAGAAATTCAAGCCCTCTCTATCAAACCCCCATACTTAATCTTCTATAAGGACAGGGTTTCTCTTAGACCGAACCCTTCCTTCCTAAAGTGGCTTCCGTGTCTAATCTTAATCAAGCCATTGAGTTGCCTGTATTCTTTCCGTAATTTTCAAACAAGGCAGAATTTAAATTTCATCAGTTGGATGTACATAGACAGTTACGCTTCTGTCTGCACCGAACAAAAGATATCCGGAAGTCAGATCAACTTTTTGTCTCCTTTTCGGAAAACAAAATTGGGTCCCCAGTCTCCAAGGTCACCATATCCAGATGGATATCTAGTTGCATCTCATTCATCTACCAAGCGGGAGGAAAAGATCTGCCATTTCCGGTCAAGGCTCACTCTACTCAGGGTGTTTCTACAGCTACAGCCTACCAGGCAGGCCAGATTATCAATGGATGATATATGTGCTGCAGCTACTTGGGCTTCTCCTCACACATTTGTTTCTCATTACATATTGGACGTGGTTTCTAGGGGCATGTCGTCCTTTAGCTCCACAGTACTCAGGAGTATTTTCCTATGAGCCACCCAGGGTGTAGGTGCTAGGGACGCTGTCCCACAGGTAAGAATGTAGGCGAGATAGGACTACATAACATCAGGAAGTTATGTACTCACCATAAAATTCGATGTATGTAGTCCATCTTGCCTCACTTTCTTTCTTATCCTCCCACCTTCCCCTTTCCTGGAGGATCTGGAGGTTAGGGTTTTATTTACAGAGTTCCCTTTACTTCAGCTTATTCTTTTATTTGGATGTTGTGTATGCATGGGGTATGAATGAGTTTCGCAGCAAACTAGATCTGGGGACATGGAGCAGTGCACCATGGGATACCTGCTTAGCCCAGCCAATAGAAGACTTTGAGCTAGAAAAGTTTGGCCAAGTCGGAGCCGATATTTGGCTCTGAACCCACAGGTAAGAATGTGAGGCGAGATGGACTACATACATCAAACATTATGGTAAGTACATAATTTCCTGTTTCTACTCCTACCTCTTACTCTACATTGAATTTCCATAAAATTTGTCTTATTTTTCCTATTGCTATATTGAGTGCTCTTCTCTGCAAAACTCTAGCACTTCTACAAAAGTCTGTCTGTCTTATAATTTCATAAACTAGCCATCAAATACTCATGTTATTGAATATCTTAACTGTAACATTTGTCTATTTTATGCTACATCATAATCTGCTGTTTGCCTATTTTACTATTTCAACCTTATATCATCAGCCTTTCTGTCTCTCACTCAGTATCCACTATTAGATGTTACTTATAATATTGATGCATTTTCTGTACACACACACACACAAACACACACAAATTGTGTGTATCTTTTGGTAGCTCATTGACACACACACTTGGGTTTTATGTGCTGCTTTTGCGTTATTTTATTACACTCTATGGAGTTTGCTTCCTGTATATGTCTTTCGGCTTTTCACAGTTAGGGGTCGCCACAGCAAAACTCCGGGCCGCTAATGACTGGCAGTGGATTTTTATGGTGCTGAGTTGCCAGCCTGATGCCCAACCTTTAAAGAAGGCACACCCATTCACACATGCACCTGCCTGTATGTCTTTAGACGTCAGTCGGCCGCAGGGAGGACATGCAGACTCCACACAGAAGACGCTCCAGCCGAGAATCGAAACAGGAGAACCTCTTGCTGTGAGACGACCATGCTAACCGCTGCACCACTGTGGCTACTGCTTCCTGTATGTGTATTCTCCATAAATTAATTTGTATTGTACTCTGATAAAGATCCCCCCCCCCGACCTCTGCTGAAAAGGAGCTTTTTTGCCCAGTTGGACTTGCCAGTGAAGAACTGTAAATAAATATTTTTAAACACCTTTATTAAATTATCACTTAAGACATAGGAAAACATATTTTAACTGAAAAGAAAACTAACTTTTATAACATTTTTCCTTTTAAATACATTATATATCGTCCATATTTTCTTTGCTACTGTAATCAACCCAACATTACAAATATTTGCTGAAGTCATGCCTTCCCTTAAACCCCATTCCTCCTACTCCTGAACATTATTATGCATGTATTGTTCCCACAATTTCCATTTACTTTTATATAATTTGCTCCTTCCCTTTCCTAAAGATCCCTCTTCCAATTCATTTATCTCTTTTATAGTATTCAGTACTTGAAATACAGTTGGTGTAGACTTTGATTTCTATTTTATAGTAATTGCTTTTTTGGCAGCCAACAGAATTAAACTTAATAAGGCCTTACTATGTCTAGGCAATACAGATCATGCATCCCAGCTCAAAAGAAAAATTTCCGTACAGCCATTTGCTTACCCAATATTTATGATAGAGTACTCTATAGAATTTTTTTTTAAATCTGCCAGCTCATTGCAAAACATATATTCCCAGTTACCTCTTTCTTCTCCATCACACCTCCAACATTTGAGGAAGAATTCTTTGAAGTCTGCCTAGGATATAAAAATATCTTTGCAAAACACTTCCAACCAGACATCCTAAGCCTTCTGGACTTGGCTGCATACTCAGGGGCCATACATGTATCCTCCCATTATTTTCTTGTAAATTGCTTTTCCAGTTTCTCTCACTTCCCAGTCTTTTCTAACCTCTTCTGATTGATTCTTATACTTATCATGCAATATTTTATATGCCCTACTAATTATCTTTTTAACAGCTGCATCTGTTCTAGATTCAACTAAAAACTGTACCAGAACAGGTATTTCATTTAAAATTTCCCCATTCCTTTCTCTTTGATTGTACTTTGAGCGCAAGCCCTCATAGGGAAGGCAGTCTGTATGTAGCCTGCAACCAAATGTCTTCTTGGCCTCATCCTCCTCTATTACTTTTCCTTCTTGAGTTATTTGAATCCAATATGTTGGTTCCTTTACCAGTTTTCTCCAGCAAATTCCAGCCCCCTCTTGCCTATTTTCTGTACCCCTTCTTGCAGTCATCCTTATTAGCAAAATCTCATTTCTCCATTCTGATATTGGCTTAGTTCTCAGAATACTTTCTGCTACTTTATGAATAGAATATTGTATATGGTTGTTGTTATTCTCCTTAAGGGCCTACATCCAGAATCCTACTCTACTTCATGAACTTCTCCCTTGTTTCATCATCATCCCTTTCCACTTTGAATTATAACCTTTTACTTGTGTTATGTATACAAACCTTAACTGTGTAGCTGATATTGTAGTAGGATTTTGGGAGTAAAAGTTTATGTCCAAAGATCCCCATGAGACTTGTCCACAACCTTGTATTTTACAAGCGTTTTGTGGATGATGTTTTTTTGGTTTAGAAGGGGAACTCTGATGAATTAATAAAATTTGTATAACTAATGAATACAGCCACTGATTTCTTGAAGTTTACATTGGACTATTCACTGACCACAGTACATTTTTGCATGTTAAGCTAGAGAAAGATAGTAATGGTATTGAAACTTGTATTTTTAAAAAGGATGTATATGCAAATAGGTACACCCATAGAACAAGTATGCATGCATCACATATATTTAAGAGGAGCACTACTAGGAATCAGCTACTTGTCGCTTGAATGCAGATATTATAAAATGTTTAACTCAGATGGACCAAATGGGAAATTAATTTAAAGGCAGAGGCTATGATGCAGCTACACTTGAGAGTCTAAAAACTGATGTGGTTAATGATAGACAGGGTAGTGCAAGACCATATTTTAGAAAGAAATAGCCCCTGTCCCCAGGAATTATGTAAAGGATCAAGATCCCTTATACTATATAACTAGGCTTAATAGAAGGACTAATGATATTAAAAATATATCTAAGCACTGGACATTACTAGGCTCTATGCCAGACCTGAAACACCTGGTGGGACAGAGACCCTACTTTGCCTACAGGAATTGTGCAAGCTTAAAACACCTTTTATAAAGATCTGAAACAATAAAATGTTAAACTAACACATAAAGTAGGTGCTTTTCTTGTTATAACTGCTCCTGTTGTAAAGACACCATAAACATTGTTGAGTTTATACATCCAGTAACAAATGTAAAATATACATTTAAATGATATGCTGCCTGCTCTGCTTCTAATGTGGTGTACCTTGCTGCGTATACAAAGTTTCCTTCCTTCTCTGTAGGTAAGTGCACATGAAGACTTAAGGATCGTACAACAGAACATAAATCTGAAATACGCAGAAATGTTTAAACCAATGCATTTGCAAAACCCACTGATAAAAAGGGAAGAGATCATGAATTTAAGTTTAGAGTTATAAGTGTTGTGCGTAGGAGCATAAGAGGAGGTGATATGAACAACAGTCTAGAGACTATGAATGGATAGTGAGACTGCAAGAAGATTCTCTATCTGGTATTAATGCAGCAGTGAGCGTGAAACCTATACTAAAGAAAAGACAAATGCTGTTGAACTATTGCAAATGATTGATATATTATACAAATATGTATATTTTTTGTACTTTTTATATTTTTAGAGTGCAAGACTTAGTTTAGACCGGAAATATTTCATGTTTTAAAATGTGTTTTATGTCTTTACATATGAATATGTAGTTAATTGTTTTCTTCTGATTGGGCTGTGTCATGAAGGTTTTAGTTTTAAATGTATGTGAATAGTAGTTATATAACACACTGAGGAAGGGCATTGGCCTGAAAGCTTTCTGTATTCTAAATAAACAAATTTGTTACTATTACCTGCCTAGTGTTTCTGATCACTGGACTTTACTTGCTCTTCTGAATATTTTGGGTCTGGAGTGACAGTTAACCTGAAAGCTGGTCCCATTTTTCCTTAGCTGTAAAATATCCGTTCAAATCAGGTTTACCTAAACCACATTGCTCTATTCAAAGGATTAACTTATCCCACTTGACTTTTGTTCTCTATTCCTCCAAGATAATTTCCTTTAATTCTTTATTAATAAGTTTCCAGAACTTCTCCTCAGGTTGATAAAGTATGCCTGACTTGTATACAAGACTAAAGGGCTTAAAAACATTTTCGCTGCTTGTATCTTACTATCCATATCCGTAAATAAGAGTTTTCAGAGTCTCAGTTTTTGTATTCTCTTTTTAGTATCTTCCCACATATCCTTAGCTGCCATAACAGAAACCTTTTAAAACCCTATTCATAAAGACTTGCGTCCCCATAAATATGGGTATTGCTGAACCAATTTGTGTGTGGGTACATAATTTATGGCTATAACCTTTATTTTATCATCATTCATTTTATATCCTGAAAAAGACTTGAAACTGTCTCAAAATGTTTCACAAAACTGAGATGTCCTTTTCTGGATTTATCATATACAAAATATCATCTGCAAATAAAACCAACTTTTCTTGATTACCATACTGATTACATCCTTGTATTTTTGCGTCCCTTATTTTCTTTGCCAGTGGTTCTAAATGTAGAACAAATTAACAAAGGGGAAAGAGGACACACATGCCTTGTTCCTCTGTTCAAAAACAGCTTATTTGAAAGGACTCTTCCCACTTGAATTATTGCCTCCAAGGTTTCACATATCCTTCTAATTAACTTTATTATTGTGTCTGGGAATGCAAATGCTTTCAATGCTCTACTCATAAAATCCCAGATTACTCTGTCAAATGCTTTCTCTGCAGCAAGACCCACCAACAACAGAAGTATTTTCTTGCATTCTTCTTCCCTTGTTCTATTAATGGTCTTTTAATGTTGTCACACGTTTACATCCCTCCACACTGATTCATATCCATCAATTTTTGCAACTCCTTTACCATTTTTTTAGCTAATATAGACAGAAACACTTTATAATCATAGTTTAAATTTGAAATGGGTATATATGAAGCTGGATCTGAAGGGTCCTTGCCACCTTTAGGTAACACAACCATCACAGCTTTCTTCCAAGATGTTGGTGCTTTCCTTCCTTTTAAAATGCTATTAAATAGTCTTCCAGATCTTTTATCACTTTCTTCTCTCCTAATTTCCAAACTTCCACAGGCATACCATCTGTTCATGTTGACTTCTTGAAGACTTGACTGATTATATATTACTGTTTTATCTCATCACCTCATATTTTGTTAGCTGTTGAGCCTCGTCTGCCTTCTAACCTTGGCACAATTAAGTCTTCCATAAATATCTCCATTTTTACTCTTTCTTGATTTCCACATTTCTCTGCTTTGTACAAATTTTCATAACATTTCCGGAATATCTCTAAAACCGCTATAGGATCTCTGGTTGTTTTTCTTGTTTTTGGTTGCTCTAAGTTTTGTGATAACCCTTTTATTGTTCTGTTACCCAAGTCTTGCTAAAAGTTTTTCTGCTCTGGAGTTATCAAAAAATAGTTGCATAACTGCAATCTTTCTAAATACATGCCTATTATTCAGATACCCCCTTAGTTTTTCTTTAGCACTCTCCAATTGCCCAATTGCTCCTCCTCTTGTTTTGTGAGATTCCCTTTATTCTGCAATACTTTATCCTTTGTCAGCCCCTCTAAGTAATTTCTATTGCTACTTAACCATATTTCTTTCTCTTTTATTTCAACCCTATTTTTAAAGTCCATTTTCATTGTATCCCAATCACTAGCTGTAATTTCTGAAGATATTTCTAGTTTCCCTAATAACCCTTGAATAATTTCCACTATCCATTCCTTAAATTCCATTTTTTTAACAGATAGGTTGGAAAATACCATAGTCTTATTTTGCTTCATTACCCTGAATTTTTTATCTTAGTTTTTATTGATGTACGATTAGAAATAGTCATTTGATTTGTGTTGAAGCTTTCAGTCAAATGCATGTTCCCATGAAATATAATGTCTGTCTAGTCTAGCCTAGTCATTGTACCTTGGGGAATAATATGTAAATTCTGTACGAGTTCCTAGTACTGAATTCACATCTTTCATACCAAATATTTTCATAAATGTCTTCAGAAATCTCCCCTCTCTTGTTACACTGTCCCTTCCAGATCCCTCTGATACATCCTCACAGTTGCAAATCAGATTATAATTATGACTTATAAATAATATTCCCTGCTGAAAGATGATTATTTCTCCTGAAATTTTAAGTTCCATAATAGCGTTTTTTGATGGCATATACATAATACAAGCCATTGTACTCCTGCATTGTCAGTAGCCATTGACTACCACAAATCTACCATTTGTCTTTTTTTCCCCTCGTCTATCACTATTGGAGCCCCTCTAGCAATTAGCATAATTACTTAACTTTTCCTCTGTCCTTGATATTCTGATGAATATCCATACTGAAGTCTTCTGTTTGTGAAATTCACATTCTCATTTCTTTCCAAATGTGTATGTTGCAGTACTGCTATTTACACTCAACATTTGTTAATATAATTCAATACTCTCTCATTTTTATCGGTACCATTAATTTTCCAGGAGAATATGGACAGCAATAGCCATCATGATAAAAAACTATTGTTCCCACCTAGTATACATGACAGATTTTCTGAATTTGAATTTCCAGCTTTTGTGTTGCATGCATATATTAACGTTTGGCAAACTGATCTTTTCTACAGTTGTTTCTTTCCCATCTACATTTGAACCTATGTCACATTTTGAACATTTTTGTTTTAATGAAAACCCTCAAATAGAAAACTAAATACAAGACACCTCCACACACAGTTAACTTGGGACAAGCACACACAAAACTGTGTACATCTTCAAAACATGGTTTAATCCTCCAGAAGGGAACAATTACCCCAAATTGATGGCTGCACCTACAGGCATTATCTAACCTAAAATTAAGATTATCATTGCTAAAGTGCTGCCACTTACACTGATTCTTCTTTTGTTATCACTCTTCCCCTCCCAGATAGAAAAACAGCTTGTATACTTTCAGAAAACATTAACTTTTAGTCCTAAGAAAATGAGCATCACATATCTTTAAGTAAAACTAAATTATATACTGTTCTATTAACTGCATTAAAGTATTAAGGCTGCTAGGGAGGTTATTACCGCTTATTAATTTTCCATAATTTCAAACTTAATTTTTCACTGAACTGCTTGCCATTGTACCTTTAAATTTTGCATTTCCGTCAGCAAAGAAAACTCATAATTATTGTCTCCAAGTCTCCCCCCATTTAAAACAACCCTGACTACACACTACACAAAACTCTTATACTGTATATAACATGCAGTTTATATCATGAAATGTCTTATAAAAATACTAATAAAAACAAAAATTGTTTTAGTTACAGTTAGTTTCCCCTTTTTAGTGCTCTAAACATTAATGATATGAAGTGAGGAACAATCTTTACAGTCTACCTACAAATTTAACAGTCAACAAAAGTCCAGCATTTTTCAGCCACTTTTTCTTGCAAAACCATGTTTCACAAATGTGATGAGATGCTTTATAGTCTTCCATATATTCCTTGATTTCAGAGTTGCTGATCTTCCTGTTATCTCCATCTCCCAACAGCAGACTCTGGTTCAAGTCTAAGGTACTGCTGATTCTTCTATTCAGCTCCTTTGCTTTTTTCTCTCCCAAGTGTTTTCCTTTGGAACATTAGAAAAGGTTTCACTTGCAAAGTCTCTCTATGAACCTTATCATCAGGAAAATGCGAAGCAGCGTCCCCTTTTGCTTACTGACCCATTTATTATTGGATAAACTTTATTTCCTCCTCAGCCTGTTCTGTGCGGAAAACAATTACTTTGATCCTCCAGGAAACAAAACACTTTCAAGTTGCTGTATTCAGTGGTCTTCAATTTTTTACCTGCATGTCTACATTCCCTGATTGCTGAGATACATTTGCTTCTCTTCTACCTGGTTTACAGTGAATACTTGTTTTCAACAAACACTATGCTATCTCCAGTTTTTAATAGTTTGCCTTTCTACCACAGTTTTCAGTATCAAGTATTTCTGTTGGTATGATTGTATCTTTACTAATATAGGTCATGGCTGTTTTCTCATGGTCAGGTTTGGAGCATACACTCTATGTGCCCTTTTGATTAACAAATTCTCTTTCATAAAATTAACACAGTCTGTTCCTTCTAGCTTCTCTGGTACAGCAGAAAAGCTCAGTTTTTTTCTGTGTGCTGTCTTCTAACTCCAGTATTTTTTAAACAGTTCTTCTTGAGAAACCTCATATTCAGCCAACTTTTTGTTCATGTCAGCTTTGATTTTTGCAGTTTTATCAGTTCTTTTGAATGGCTATTTAAAGCTTCTTCTATTTTCTCCAGCCTTTTGTTGTTTGAATTGATTGTAATCAGCTCTGAGTATATTTGATGATTTTATTTCCTTTAAATTATTGGAAGCCTTCTGTTGAACAAAAGCTGAAGCTTGAACTCCTTTTTGCTGAACATGAACAGCTGCAGAATCCTTCACAGACAATATTTTCTCTTTCTGGTTGATTTTCTTTTTTCCAAATTTCTTTTTTTTTTTGCTGGCATTAAGGCAGTGTATTTACTAGCCAGCTACTGAATTTTATCACAAAAAAAAGAAATTTCATTGGGACTCCTTTTCTCATTTTCTGTTTTCACACTGGAAGAGCTGAATCATTGTACAGCCACCTTGCAAAGTCCATAAGTAGATATTTTTTATTTTGTTTTCAAAGATACATAAAGCAGGTAAGAGTCCAAAGGGCAGTACTGCTTGTCTCCTGAAAGAAACACTGAATGTATTCTTCCTTTTGTTTTTAAAAGAGAAGAAGCAAGGCACAGCTGGAGATGTTTGGACATATCTGAATGGCAACATATGCAAGCATAAGAAAGAAACAAGGAAAACAGTAGCAAAAGATCTCCTTTGGATTTCAGATAAATGACACAAAGCTCTGCACTAGCAGACTGTGTGTTAAAGGAGTTGGCTGTAATGGTTTATAGACTATAGGCAACCTTGTTTAGTATCTCATTTGAAACTTGAGAGCTGCTGCAGGAATTGGTGGATGGCCACAGTAGTCCTCTTCATAATAGTTGCCTACTGCTTAAGTTGTATACTCAGGGCAAAATTCAGACATAGTCCCCTCTTGTCATTAAACAAGATGGGGGCAGGGTTCACTGTGGTAGAGGATTATATAAACACTAGTGTTGGAATGTAATCATAAGGAGATCTGTACTTAGGAGCATGATAGCTGAGCTACTTTAAGTCACTTAACTAGGAAGGCAATTGAAAACACAACTGCCTGGCACTTGGTTGTCATCCTCACTACAAGGAACATTCTTCCTACAGACTTTGGCTGGCATGGGGAAAAAAAGCTGAAGTTGCCCTAGTACATCAAAGGGATCCTTCACAGTAATCACCATGTTTCTTCTTTTAAAGGCCCTTTAACACGTTCATGGAGTCTTGCCCTAAAGATGTTCCCCTTCTGTAAGGGGCATTGTATTCTTACTATCTTGCTCAGTCTCATGTTTGCTTGTGTTGTACTTGCTTGTAACATCCACACAAAAATGGGAGAATACTGTAGAAACCATGGTTTTAGACTTGGTCTGTGGAATCTATGCTGAACTTAACAGATTAGAAAAGAGTCTTCATTTACATTTTATTTGTTCCTTTATTTTCATTCAGGATTGTGAAGTTTTTGAGTTGCATAATGTATGTATTTTTTTAATTGTGTTTTTCATGTTTTGGATGGTATGAAAAGATATTTGCATTCACATTGTTTTGGTGACTTCTTTGATGAGCATGCATGCTTTTCAGGTTCACACTTTTAATAAGTTTTAAAGCTTAGCTGGAGTTGTTTTGCGGTAGCGGGAGTTGTTCATCTCACCCGATGTCCTTAAATGACCCTATCCTTTATTGAGTTTCTAAATCTTATGAGGACCAGCATGAATTTGCATCTCATCCTGTTTTCCCATCCCTTCAGAACCGGCTTGAGGTATTTCTTAGGAAGAAATGGTAGGAGACCTGGATCTTCCCTACCGTGGAGCCAGTCATCAGGCTTGCTAGTGAAGCAGCTTAAATATACCATAAATCTACCTCTGTTGCACATAACAAGCTGGCTAGTGTTTTAAGGCTTTATCTGTGTGAGATATAGCCCCTTACTAGGTCTTATAGGTTCATAGGTTTGTACTAGGCTATCTGCCCTAGGGCATTTATAAGCCTAGCCAGAGTGTATGTGGCTTACACCATCCCTTAGGATGAGAATACTACGCCCTTTTAGGGTTTAGTTTACTATGCCTCTGTCTAGTAGTGACACAGAGATGACCCCCGGGGTAAACTTACGATCTCCCCTCCACTCGTCGAGATTTCTCTTGAATAGAGTCAGAGAGGGGCTCTGCCTAACATGGACTGGGATTCTATTCCAGAGTGTAGGGAGCCTCTGGGTTATGAATCTGTCCCTCCAGCACGTTCTATTTATTTCTGTGTTGAGGTTTAAGTCACTTGTTCTCGTGGCTCTGATGGATTTGGATTTTCTGAGGTTGAGCATGTCCATTAATTCAGGATTGGACATGGCCTTGTACGTCAGGCACAGATCACCTCTGAGTAGGCGGTATGCACTGAATAGAGCTGGAGTTTTTCAGTCGGACAGTATATGACATATGTTTAAGACCCTTTATCCTCTTGGTGAGGAACTTTTGGGGTCTTTCCAACTGCTGCAGGTGTCTGGTGAGATACATCCCAAATGGGGCATTGTACTCAATCATTGGCCTGATAAGAGAAGAGTACAGGGCACAATGACCTCTCTTGATCTAGATGTGAAACCCTTCATGATAAGGTGGGCAATATAGAAGGTCTTCCTAACCACTTTGGCAATGTGAGTGTCAAATGAGAGGTTACTGTCAACCTGGGTCCCTAGGTCCCTGATTACCTCGTCCAGACTTAATGGATTACCGCCTATGTGGTAATTTGTCGGTACCTTGTTTTTCCCAAAGGATATGACTATACATTTCTTGGCGTTCAGCTTAAGGCCATGGCTCTGGCACCAATTATCCGTTTCTATGAGGCCTCTCTGAAGGATGTTTGTGTCCGCTGGAGTATCAATTATGGCGCCCAGTTTGCAGTCATCTGCGAACTTTGTCAGCCACAATCCTCCTATGTTTGCCTGTACCTCGGAAAAATAAATGCCGAACAAGAGGGTCCCAGGACTGAGCCCTGTGGGACACCGCTTGTGACTGGCTTAGAGTCTGACATAGCTCCAGCAACTCTGACCCTGTGGGTTCTGTACTTGAGCCAGTTTGCAACCCATCTTGTGACATATGGGTTTACATTTAAGCTGGTGAGTTTGTCTATGATGCCCGAGTGGGGTATTGTGTCACAGGCTTTTGCAAGGTCAAGGTAGGCTGTGTGAACTGCCTTGCCCTCATCAACGGCCTTAGTGACTGTTTCAAAAAAGTCGACCAAGTTCAAAAGGCAGGATCTGCCCTTGACAAAGCCAAATTGGGTAGGATCCAATGTCTGTAGGTCCCCAATGTCTTTGGTTATGAGTTCCATAATGATCCTCTCCATAGCTTTGCAGACCAAGCTCGTCAAGCTTATGGGGCGGTAATTTCCAGGGTCCGTAGAAGCACCGCCTTTGTGAAGTGTGACCACTGTTGCCGTACGCCACTCTTTGGGTACGTATCCTGTAGTAAGGCTAAGATTAAACTGCAGCCTTATGTGTGGGTTTAGTTCCTCTTGGAGTTCATGTAGCACACAGCCCGGGACACCATCCGTCCCATTGATGCTGTGTTTTTAGCTTTAGAGAGGCGGCTCTCACCTGGGCATCTGAGATGTTAGGAGGCTACACTCTGCTGGGATAGTTATTTCTCCTTTTGGGGGAGGGGAGGAGAATTTGCACTGAACCTGTCTGCCAGAATATTGGCAATGTCAGTGGGTTCAGTGTATTTTGTGTCATTTTGGACTAACTCTGAGCATATCTGGGAGTTTCCACCCAGGTTTCTAACATAGCTAAAGAAGGCCTTGTGATTGTCTTTTGTGTCTTGCGATTTTTCTCTCAAAGTTGGCCTTGGATGATTTTATGAGTGATCGTAGTTTTTTGCTAGTACTGATCAGAGATGCCGTCCCTTTTAGGGATTTTGCTCTGTCATGTAGTAGCTTCCTCCTCCTGTTGTAAAGTTTGTTTATGGCTGGGGTCCACCAGACCGGGCGCCTGCCTTTGGGGGAATGGGTCTTGGTTTTATTTGGGATTGCATGATCCATGCATTCTTGAAGGTGCCCATAGAAGGCATTTGCAAAAGATTCAGCAGTGTGGGTTGTGGTTTCCACTGGCCCAGGGGCCTTGAAAGATACCACTTCAGTCTTAAGAAGTGTGAAGTTTGCTTTTGAGAAGTTCTTTACTGTGGTCTTTTGTGCAGGGGGTGGGGGCGGGATGTGGATTTCCAGTGAGATTAATTTATGGTCTGATCTTACCAAAGAGGGATGTACTTCCGTGTGGAGCATTTTGTCCCCATGTTTGTGATGATCAGGTCTAGTATATTGTCTCCTCTTGTGGGAATGGTGACTAGTTGTTCCATTGCATTTGAGTTTATGAATTCTAGGAATCTTTGGGCTAGGTTGTTGGGGCTTGAGTAATGTTCCCAGTCTATGTTTGGGTAGTTGAAGTCTCCCAAAATGATGGTATTTGGAGAGACATTCATACTCTCCAGTGTCTTCAGGAAGGCTGTGTGGGGTTCCTGAGTTTGAGAGGGTGGTCTGTAGCATGCTACAAACTGTAAGGCAGTTTTGCCTATGGTTAGTTGCACCTGGATAGTCTCCGATGCTTCGTGCATTGCCACTAACCTGGAGGTGTGGGTATCTTTGATGAAAATGGATACTCCCCCTCCTTTTGTGGCTCGGTCCAAGTTTTGGGGCCGGAAAGCATGATATGAGGTAAAACCTGATAGTGCTGGGGTGCTCTCAGGAGCCTTGAACCAGGTTTCAGTCACTGCACAGACATCTATGTTCTCCATACTGAGGAGGGCTTCGAGGGCGTGCATCTTAAGGTTTAGACTTCTGGCATTGAGCAGCATTACCCTTAGTTTTTTTCCACTTGTGTTTTCTAGGGAGGTAGGTTTGTCATTTGAGCCTTACCTAAAAAAGGCACTATGGGGGTGGCAAGAGCCTTGGCCAATATCCGGAAGCCCAGGGGTGACAGGTGCAAGTCATCCCTTGCGAAGCAGTGTGGCTTGTCAAGCATGTCATCCCAAGCAGACAGACACTGGATCCCCTTAGAATGACACCAGTAATTAAGACAATTGTTAAAACTGATCATTTTGTCTTTGTACTGTGGCATCATTCTTGGTGAGGGTAAGATGCTGCTCAGGGTCAGGGTCATACCGGCCTGGGCTACATAATCAGAGAGCTCCTCTATGTCTCTTTTCATGTAGTCCAGGGAGGTACGTCTCAGGTCGTTCACACCAGCATTTACAATGACTGAGTCATATTTGTACTTGCTGTGGAGTGACCTGAGTGCTTGTGTTATGTGGCGGATTCTAGCTCCCGACAGGCAGCGTACTGTGACCCTCTCCTTGTTCAGTCTGGTGAGCGGGACATCAGTGTGCCTGACTATGGAGTCACCTATTACAAGTGTGTCTGGCATGTTTTTTGGCCTTAAGGGCTGTGACTGTTTAGCACACTGACTTTGTGAACTATGTGTTGCATGTGCTATGTCTTGAGGTGGTGGTTGCTTGGGTGTCTGCTTTGGAGGCCTCTGTTTTGGTAGATTTTTAATGAGCACCTCTGAGTATGTTTTTGTGTGTTTGTGTTTGGTTTGCAGTTGTGATAGTTCTATGTGAGACTGGGTTTGTGGTGTGCGTGGTTACCTTCTCCTCCTGACTGGTCTTGCCAGTACTGAATTGAGAGAGCTCAGCCTCCAGTTTGGCTATATAGTTGCATCTCTCGTGATATATTTGTATTTGTTGGGAGGAGGAGAGGGTTGTCTGTGTACGCAGGCAATTGTAACATTGCCTCAAGATTCCCAGATTCACCAGATGAACAGGAGAGGACGCCAGCAACTGACCCTTCACATGCTAGAAATAGTGAAACGATTGCTGTGTAACTGAGTCAGAAAGGACCTATAGAGAAATGGGTACTCAACAGAATTTATGGGGCCAGCCTACCTGCGATCTGTTTGCGCTCCAATGAACGCCAAATGCAGGAGCTACTTTGCCCTATTGCCCCCTCCAGGGGAAGTCCCCAGGGACGCGCTGGTGCACGATTGGCCTCCATTTCCCCTGATTGCAAAAGTTTCTACAGAAAGCCAACAACCTTCAGAGGACTATTATTCTCATTGCTCCGTTCTGGCCTCGTCAAATTTGGTTCCCTTTTCTATTGCATCACGCGTTCGGGGACCTTGGATGCTGGACCCAGAGCCAGATCTACTGACTCACTCGTCAGGAGTTCCTCACCCATCTCTAGAATCTCTCCATCTAGCAGCTTGGCTGCTCCGCTTTCTAGCCAGGTCGGTTCCCCTTACATCGGCGGTTCAAGATATTTTAGTAGCTTCTCATAAAGTTTCCACTACAAAGACTTACTCCAGTAAGTGGAAACGTTTTGTCTTTTGAAGTCACATCAGTTAGACCTGTTATAGCTCCGTTAAACAAGGTTTTAGAGTTCTTGACTGAACTATTTCATGAGGGAGCTTCCCGGCTACTTTAAGAGTACAGTTAGCTGCCATTTCTAACTATCATGTAGAGGAATGTGGTGCCTATTATGGCTCACAGACTTTGTAAAGCCTTTTAAAAGGTTCTTTTCATATCAGACCACCAGTCAGAAGTCCGACATCACCATGGAATTTGAACCTGTTGCTCTCTAAATTGATGTTGCCACCCTTTGAACCAGCCTCAAGTTGCACATTGAAATATTTGTCATGGAAAACTTTATTTCTAGTGGCCATTACATCTGCTAGACGAGTGTCTGAGCTTCAGGCCCTTTCTGTCAAACATCCTTATTTAATATTTCATTCTGACAGAGTATCCCTACGCACTAATCCATCCTTTCTCCCAAAGTTTGCTCTTCTAGTAATATTAATCAGTCCATTGAGTTACCCACCTTCTTTAAGAACCACTCTAATAAATTGGAGTATATGTTGCACAAACTGGATGTCCATAGACAACTCAGATTTTATTTGGATAGAACAAAAGATCACAGGAAATCTGATCAACTATTTGTAGCTTTGCTGACAGCAGAAAGGGTCTTGCAGTTCTGAAACGAACTCTTTCTAAATGGCTAACTGACTGTATCACATATGTTTATGAGGCCTCTGACCAAACATTATCAGTCAAACCCAAAGGACATTCCACCAGATCAGTTTCTACATCTTTGGCTCACGCAGCTCGCTTACCATTAGACACTATTTGTGCGGCTGCTACTTGGGCTAAACCACATACATTTATCTCTCATTACAAAGTGGACAGGGTTTCTAGGGATAGGGCAACCTTTGGTTCCACTGTGCTCAAGAACGTTCTCCCTTGAGTTCCTCAGGATCATGGAGCTAGGGCGCTACCCATGTGTAAGAACAAAGCGAGATTGAACACTCTCACATAAAGAAGTTATGTCCTTACCATAACGTTCCATGTGGAGTGTTCATCTGCATGGTCTACTACACCCCACCCTCCCACCCTTAGGAAGAACGTTCAGTTTGGTGCCTGGTCTGGAGTATTCTCCTTCTGCTGTTGCATTATTAGTGTTACTATCATACCCTTGGTATGTTTGTATATATGTACTTCTATGTATATAGTTTGGCATGTGTGCGTGCTTTATGTCTGGTTTGCTTGCAAACTAGATCTGAGGTAAAGGCAGAGGGCCATTGTGGGTATTAGATGTCCTCGAGCTTCTTCGATGCAGAGCTTGCAGTGCAGCCGAGCGGAGCCGAGGATCGGCTCCGAACCCCATGTGTAATAACCAAGGCGAGATGAACACTCCACATGGAACGTTATGGTAAGGACATAACTTCTTTTTTTAGACTTGGTCTGTGGAATCTATGCTGAACTTAACAGATTAGAAAAGAGTCTTCATTTACATTTTATTTGTTCCTTTATTTTCATTCAGGATTGTGAAGTTTTTGAGTTGCATAATGTATGTATTTTTTTAATTGTGTTTTTCATGTTTTGGATGGTATGAAAAGATATTTGCATTCACATTGTTTTGGTGACTTCTTTGATGAGCATGCATGCTTTTCAGGTTCACACTTTTAATAAGTTTTAAAGCTTAGCTGGAGTTGTTTTGCGGTAGCGGGAGTTGTTCATCTCACCCGATGTCCTTAAATGACCCTATCCTTTATTGAGTTTCTAAATCTTATGAGGACCAGCATGAATTTGCATCTCATCCTGTTTTCCCATCCCTTCAGAACCGGCTTGAGGTATTTCTTAGGAAGAAATGGTAGGAGACCTGGATCTTCCCTACCGTGGAGCCAGTCATCAGGCTTGCTAGTGAAGCAGCTTAAATATACCATAAATCTACCTCTGTTGCACATAACAAGCTGGCTAGTGTTTTAAGGCTTTATCTGTGTGAGATATAGCCCCTTACTAGGTCTTATAGGTTCATAGGTTTGTACTAGGCTATCTGCCCTAGGGCATTTATAAGCCTAGCCAGAGTGTATGTGGCTTACACCACCCCTTAGGATGAGAATACTACGCCCTTTTAGGGTTGAGTTTACTATGCCTCTGTCTAGTAGTGACACAGAGATGACCCCCGGGGTAAACTTACGATCTCCCCTCCACTCGTCGAGATTTCTCTTGAATAGAGTCAGTGAGGGGCTCTGCCTAACATGGACTGGGATTCTATTCCAGAGTGTAGGGAGCCTCTGCGTTATGAATCTGTCCCTCCAGCACGTTCTATTTATTTCTGTGTTGAGGTTTAAGTCACTTGTTCTCGTGGCTCTGATGGATTTGGATTTTCTGAGGTTGAGCATGTCCATTAATTCAGGATTGGACATGGCCTTGTACGTCAGGCACAGATCACCTCTGAGTAGGTGGTATGCGACTGAATAGAGCTGGAGTTTTTTCAGTCGGGCAGCATATGACATATGTTTAAGACCCTTTATCCTCTTGGTGAGGAACTTTTGGGGTCTTTCCAACTGCTGCAGGTGTCGGGTGAGATACATCCCAAATGGGGCATTGTACTCAATCATTGGCCTGATAAGAGAAGAGTACAGGGCACAATGACCTCTCTTGATCTAGATGTGAAACCCTTCATGATAAGGTGGGCAATATAGAAGGTCTTCCTAACCACTTTGGCAATGTGAGTGTCAAATGAGAGGTTACTGTCAACCTGGGTCCCTAGGTCCCTGATTACCTCTCCGTCTTAATGGATTACCGCCTATGTGGTAATTTGTCGGTACCTTGTTTTTCCCAAAGGATATGACTATACATTTCTTGGCGTTCAGCTTAAGGCCATGGCTCTGGCACCAATTATCCGTTTCTATGAGGCCTCTCTGAAGGATGTTTGTGTCCGCTGGAGTATCAATTATGGCGCCCAGTTTGCAGTCATCTGCGAACTTTGTCAGCCACAATCCTCCTATGTTTGCCTGTACCTCGGAAAAATAAATGCCGAACAAGAGGGGTCCCAGGACTGAGCCCTGTGGGACACCGCTTGTGACTGGCTTAGAGTCTGACATAGCTCCAGCAACTCTGACCCTGTGGGTTCTGTACTTGAGCCAGTTTGCAACCCATCTTGTGACATATGGGTTTACATTTAAGCTGGTGAGTTTGTCTATGATGCCCGAGTGGGGTATTGTGTCACAGGCTTTTGCAAGGTCAAGGTAGGCTGTGTGAACTGCCTTGCCCTCATCAACGGCCTTAGTGACTGTTTCAAAAAAGTCGACCAAGTTCAAAAGGCAGGATCTGCCTTTGACAAAGCCAAATTGGGTAGGATCCAATGTCTGTAGGTCCCCATTGTCTTTGGTTATGAGTTCCATAATGATCCTCTCCATAGCTTTGCAGACCAAGCTCGTCAAGCTTATGGGGCGGTAATTTCCAGGGTCCGTAGAAGCACCGCCTTTGTGAAGTGTGACCACTGTTGCCGTACGCCACTCTTTGGGTACGTATCCTGTAGTAAGGCTAAGATTAAACAGCAGCCTTATGTGTGGGTTTAGTTCCTCTTGGAGTTCATGTAGCACACAGCCCGGGACACCATCCGGTCCCATTGATGCTGTGTTTTTAGCTTTAGAGAGGGCGGCTCTCACCTGGGCATCTGAGATGTTAGGGAGGCTACACTCTGCTGGGATAGTTATTTCTCCTTTTGGGGGGAAGGGGGAGGAGAAATTTGCACTGAACATGTCTGCCAGAATATTGGCAATGTCAGTGGGTTCAGTGTATTTTGTGTCATTTTGGACCAACTCTGAGCATATCTGGGAGTTTCCACCCAGGTTTCTAACATAGCTAAAGAAGGCCTTGTGATTGTCTTTTGTGTCTTTTGCGATTTTTCTCTCAAAGTTGGCCTTGGATGATTTTATGAGTGATCGTAGTTTTTTGCTAGTACTGATCAGAGATGCCGTCCCTTTTAGGGATTTTGCTCTGTCATGTAGTAGCTTCCTCCTCCTGTTGTAAAGATTGTTTATGGCTGGGGTCCACCAGACCGGGCGCCTGCCTTTGGGGAATGGGTCTTGGTTTTATTTGGGATTGCATGATCCATGCATTCTTGAAGGTGCCCATAGAAGGCATTTGCAAAAGATTCAGCAGTGTGGGTTGTGGTTTCCACTGGCCCAGGGGCCTTGAAAGATACCACTTCAGTCTTAAGAAGTGTGAAGTTTGCTTTTGAGAAGTTCTTTACTGTGGTCTTTTGTGCAGGGGTGGGCGGGATGTGGATTTCCAGTGAGATTAATTTATGGTCTGATCTTACCAAAGAGGGATGTACTTCCGGTGTGGAGCATTTTGTCCCCATGTTTGTGATGATCAGGTCTAGTATATTGTCTCCTCTTGTAGGAATGGTGACTAGTTGTTCCATTGCATTTGAGTTTATGAATTCTAGGAATCTTTGGGCTAGGGTGTTGGGGCTTGAGTAATGTTCCCAGTCTATGTTTGGGTAGTTGAAGTCTCCCAAAATGATGGTATTTGGAGAGACATTCATACTCTCCAGTGTCTTCAGGAAGGCTGTGTGGGGTTCCTGAGTTTGAGAGGGTGGTCTGTAGCATGCTACAAACTGTAAGGCAGTTTTGCCTATGGTTAGTTGCACCTGGATAGTCTCTGATGCTTCGTGCATTGCCACTAACCTGGAGTTGTGGGTATCTTTGATGAAAATGGATACTCCCCCTCCTTTTGTGGTTCGGTCCAAGTTTTGGGGCCGGAAAGCATGATATGAGGTAAAACCTGATAGTGCTGGGGTGCTCTCAGGAGCCTTGAACCAGGTTTCAGTCACTGCACAGACATCTGTGTTCTCCATACTGAGGAGGGCTTCGAGGGCGTGCATCTTGAGGTTTAGACTTCTGGCATTGAGCAGCATTACCCTTAGTTTTTTTCCACTTGTGTTTTCTAGGGAGGTAGGTTTGTCATTTGAGCCTTACCTAAAAAAGGCACTATGGGGGTGGCAAGAGCCTTGGCCAATATCCGGAAGCCCAGGGGTGACAGGTGCAAGCCATCCCTTGCGAAGCAGTGTGGCTTGTCAAGCATGTCATCCCAAGCAGACAGACACTGGATCCCCTTAGAATGACACCAGTAATTAAGACAATTGTTAAAACTGATCATTTTGTCTTTGTACTGTGGCATCATTCTTGGTGAGGGTAAGATGCTGCTCAGGGTCAGGGTCATACCGGCCTGGGCTACATAATCAGAGAGCTCCTCTATGTCTCATTTCATGTAGTCCAGGGAGGTACGTCTCAGGTCGTTCACACCAGCATGTACAATGACTGAGTCATATTTGTACTTGCTGTGGAGTGACCTGAGTGCTTGTGTTATGTGGCGGATTCTAGCTCCCGACAGGCAGCGTACTGTGACCTTCTCCTTGTTCAGTCTGGTGAGCGGGACATCAGTGTGCCTGACTATGGAGTCACCTATTACAAGTGTGTCTGGCATGTTTTTTGGCCTTAAGGGCTGTGACTGTTTAGCACACTGACTTTGTGAACTATGTGTTGCATGTGCTATGTCTTGAGGTGGTGGTTGCTTGGGTGTCTGCTTTGGAGGCCTCTGTTTTGGTAGATTTTTAATGAGCACCTCCGAGTATGTTTTTGTGTGTTTGTGTTTGGTTTGCAGTTGTGATAGTTCTATGTGAGACTGGGTTTGTGGTGTGCGTGGTTACCTTCTCCTCCTGACTGGTCTTGCCAGTACTGAATTGAGAGAGCTCAGCCTCCAGTTTGGCTATATAGTTGCATCTCTCGCATATATTTGTATTTGTTGGGAGGAGGAGAGGGTTGTCTGTGTACGAGGCAATTGTAACATTGCCTCAAGATTCCCAGATTCACCAGATGAACAGGAGAGGACGCCAGCAACTGACCCTTCGACATGCTAGAAATAGTGAAAACGATTGCTGTGTAACTGAGTCAGAAAGGACCTATAGGGAAATGGGTACTCAACAGAATTTAGGTGAATGAAGTACTTTCGTTTGTTTGAGTGCTTTACCTGTATACAAAATGCTTTAGGAGCAAGTGCTGAGCTTTTCAGATAGAGTATAGGCTGTTTAGATTGCAAGTAGAACAGACTTGGCGGAGCCAGAAAAAGTTTAATCTTGTTTAACCGGCTGCGTTATCATACGACCGGCATAAAGCCGTGCAAACGCGGATTTTAAGCAGTGAACTACAAAAGAGCTAGGAATGGTCCCAAACAACCAATTACTAACAGCTTCTTGTGCTGAGGTCACTTCCCCCAAGGACAGGTAGGCTGCTCAAGGCTCCCCACTCCCACTGGTGAGCAAAGAAACTTCCTTCTATCCAAGTAAGGTAATGGACAACACAGGAACTACACCACAGCCCAGAATACAGCAATGCCTGTATACTGGTCTAAACTAGTAGAGAAAGGCGGGAAAACAAGGATTATTTTTTTGGTTTTTTTTTTGCAGAAATACACAGAAAATGCAGAGACAGTGATAAATTAGTTACACAGGCTAGCACACTTTAGTGGGCAGCCTCCACAGTTCAATTAAACAAACAAGCAAACTTTCGACTAAATTCGACTAAATGTAACTTTAAGTGCAGATTTTAAAATAAATGCAGTAATCAGTAAAAAACAGTTCAGGCTAGTTCAAAGTAAGCAGCAGAAGCTATTTTCAGTGAAAAAAAGCAAAGATACTTAAATCCAGAAGGTAGTCGCTTTTTCGAGTTCCTTGCTGCTAGGACCACTCTGTAAACCCACGTGGAGCTTGTCTGAGCAATATAGCCAGAAAAAAATGCCCAGAGGCAGATTTTAAGCAGTGAACTACAAAAGAGCTAGGAATGGTCCCAAACAACCAATTACTAACAGCTTCTTGTGCTGAGGTCACTTCCCCCAAGGACAGGTAGGCTGCTCAAGGCTCCCCACTCCCACTGGTGAGCCTGGCCTTGAACTGAGTCCTATATGATCTCCTTAGTCCAGCATAGTTCCCGGAAGCTACTTTTTGTTTTCCATCCTACCATGTGACAAAGCATTTAAAGCTATGGACTGGTGTGGTGTGTGTACACCTCTGCCACCCTGATGCTCAGAATCCTCAGCTGTTCACCTTGCCTGTCCAAGTGCCATTCCTCACTAG
>NC_056735.1:1138226887-1138306887 GCF_019279795.1 Protopterus annectens
CTTCCTGGGTGTCCTCTCCTGCAGATCCACTGGTGGACCTGTTTTCATCTCGGGTGTGGAAGGAGCCGGATACGGTGAAGCCAGTCCCCAAATGCCAGAGAAGATATTTAGTGAGCTGTCTGACAGGAGTCATTGGACAAAGGGCCCCCCGTTGATGCCATGGTGGTGGCAGCAGCCACTAAGAAGGAGCTTGTGCAGGAAAGCCCCACGGTTCATCCACCGGATCATGAGTCCAGGACAATGGGCCATTTTGGGAAGCAGGTGTATGCTTCAGCGACATTTTCAGTGAATGTGCTGAGTTATCTGGCACACGTCGTTGGACTTCATTAAGAACTGGTTGGGGAGATTGCAGGGTCTACCCCCTGGGTCCATGTTGGTGGAGGACATGAAAGTTTTCTCCTCTCAAATGGCCATCCTCAAGTCCATTGCTAACAACTCTATGAATCTCCTCTTGCATGCTACCGAGGGCACCGCTAGAGCTGCCGGAAGAGGTGTTGTCATCAGATGTCATGCCTGGCTGCAACTTTGTACCTTCTCAGAGCCCTTCAAGGCATCTTTTCCTAATGCCACGTACGGTGGTTCCACCCTGTTTGGAAAGTTGGTATGCGATACATTAGTCCAGAATGAGAAGGATGGGAAGACTCTGTCTGCTGTCAGGATGTGCTTTTCGGCCCCTCAACAAACCTTTTCAAGGAATCAGCGGGGAGCCAAGAAGATGTGGTTCTGGAAATCTCAAAGTTATTCCTGGACACTTGTAACTCCTCTTCCCCCAGAGGCAAAGGGGGATTTGATAGATGCCACCCCTGAGGCAGAGGGGGGTTTAGGAATCAACAGCTCAAGACCCTTTCTCGGACAGACGCACACTGCAACCCTGAAGGGTTGCCCGGCTGCTCAGCTTTGGAGGCAGTCGGGGGACACCCCTCGTTACACCCAACGGCTTGGGAGTCTGGAACGAATGATCATTGGGTGTTGTAAATTATATACAGAGGCTATTTAATCCCGTTCAATCAACCACCCCTTCCGCCCAAACATCTCCCAGACGTTCCACCCATGCATAGAGAGGAGACAGCACTGGAAATTGCTTATGGATAAACGAGTCATCCAGCCCATTCCCCCAGACCAGTCTGGATTAGACATTTATTCCAGATTCTTTTTAGTGCCAAAGAAGACAGGGGACTTAAGACCCATTCTAGATCTCTCCTTCTTAAATCTCTTAATAGCCAAGACAAAATTCAGGATGGCCACTCTTCAAGCTATTGTGCCCTTTCTGCAGGAGAACAATTGGATGTGCTTGGTCGACCTTCACGATGTGTACTACCACATCAAGATGGACAGGCGGCCTCTCAGGTTTCTCCTCTTCCAGCTGGGGGCCAGTCATAACCAGTTCAAAGCCCTCCCCTTTGGTCTCACCACAGCCCCTAGGGGGTTCACCAAAGTGATGGCAGTGGTAGCGGCTCACCTGAGACTACAGGGATTCCAGGTCTTCCCGTACCTGGATGATTAGCTCTTTGCTGCCCCCTCCAGGCATCAGCTCTATCAAGCCAAGGATTTCATGCTTCACTTAGCCCACCAGTTGGACATAACCATCAATCTCAACAAATCATTACTGGCTCTGGTCTAGGTACTAGATTCAATCAGAGCTTGAGTGGACATGATTCAATCCAAGGTTTTTCTAACCGTGAGAATCCAGTCTCTCAAACTTACATGTTCTCTGTATCCTTCAAGCTCTATCACTGATGGCAGAATTGGTTTTATGGGTGTTAGGGTCCATGGCGGCCACATTTATTCTCTTACCCATGGCCTGGTTTCACATGCAGATTCTGCAATGAACTCTTGCGGTTCACTGGTCCTGGCTAGCTCTCCCGTTATCTCACCCCATTGAAGTATCTCGGGTGTGCAGGGACTCTCTTCTGTGGTGGATTCGTTCCCCAGATCTTCTTCGGGGTCGTCTCTTTCTTCTACTTACCCCTTTGGCCACGGTGACCATGGACAACTCCCTACTAGGGTGGGAGGGGGCACTGCATTGGAAGGACAGTCCAAGGCACATGGTCCCCCGGTGAGACTCCATTCCATAGCAGTGTCCTTGAGATGAGGGAGGTGCTCCTGCTGTGCATGCCCATCTTCCTCTAGGGACAATTGCCATCCCAGACAGACAATATGTCAGTGGTCTGGTACATAAACAAGTAGGGGAGAACCAGCTCTTATCCCCTGTGTCACGAGGCCATGAGAGTGTGGGAATGGGTGATCTCCAGTGGCCATTTTCTGGTGGCAATGCACATTTCGGGGAGGTCGAACATTCTAGCGGACCGGCTCAGAAGGTCTATTTTGATGCCTTACAAGTGGTCTCTGAATACCTCAGTAGCAGAGCAGATTTTTCGTAAGTGGGGTCAGCCTTGCTGTGGGATCTCTTTGCCTGTCCTTCCAATGTGAATTGCAGCAAGTTTTTCACTCTGAACCCCCCTCAGGGGGAAGCCCCCAGAGATGGTCTGATTCATGGTTGACCCTCTTGTCTTGCGTATGCTTATCCTCCCCTGCCCGTCATTCTGAAGTTTCTTCTCAAAGCTTGCAGGCTGTGGAGCACCGTCATCCTCATTGCACCATTCTGGCCTTGTCAAGTCTGGTTCCCCTCTCTGTGGTCTCATGTTGTGTCTGCCCTGGACGTTACATCTGATTCTGGATCTCATCTCTCATCCCTCAGGGATTATCCATCCAGACCTGGTCAGTCTGAAGCTCACTGTGCTTGACTGCTCCAGTTCCCATAATAATCAGTACTCTCGGGTAATCTTCACCGGTCAAAAGATTTTGGTTGCGGCTCAAATCTTCTACCAGTCAAAATATTTTGGTTGGGGCTCATAAATCTTCTGCCAGGAAGGTTTATTCCAACAAGTGGAAACCTTTTTCTATTTGGGCATCTCAGCGTGACTTAGACCCCTTCACAGCTCCAGAACCGGCGGTTTTGGAATTTTTAGCAAGTATCTTTCATCAATGTGCCAGTTTTTCTGTGGTCAGAGGTCCAACTCGTAGCAATATCTAATGTTCATGTAGTTGACAATTTGGCTTCTCTGGCTTCTTCTAAACTTTGTAAAGCCGTTTTGAAAGGCACCTTTTTACTTCAGCCACCAATTAAGGACCCAACATCCCCTTAGGATCTCACACTAGATTTACAGGCTTTGGTCTCGTGCCCCCCCCCCCCCCCCCCTTGAGCCTTCAGCCTCAGTGGACTTGCAGTTTCTGTCCAGGAAGACAGCTAGCATTGTCGGTCAAGCCTCCCTATTTGGTATTTCATAAAGACAGGGTGTCCTTGTGTTTGAATCCATTCTTTCTTCGTAAAGTAACATTTTGAAACCAATATTAATCAAGTGATTAATCTCCTGGTTTTCTTTCCAAATTTTCAAAATGAGGGACAGTACAAGCTCCATTTGTTGGATGTACACAGACAGTTGCATTTTTACCTGTATAGGACTAAATCATTTTGTGAGTCTGACCAACTTTTTATTTCCTATTCTAAGCCCTTTTTAGGGAAACCAGTGTTGATGGTCACTATTGCCCATTGGATTTCCCAGTGCATTTCCCTGGCGTATTCAGCTAGAGGTTTAACCCTGCCAGGTCATATTAAGTTGCATTCCACTAGATCTGTGGCTACTTCAGCAGCCTTCTGGCCCAAAGTTTCTCTGGATGATATTTGTTCTCCGGCTACTTGAACTTCTTCACGTACTTTCATCTTGCATTGCAAGTTGGACATTTTATCCAGGAACAGTGCATTCTTTGGCTCCGCTGTGCTCTAGAACACCTTTCCATGAGGGACTCCTAGGTGTTTAGTAGCTGGGGACTCTGTCCAACAGGTTGAAGAGAAAATGAACAACTACTTCAGATAAAGAAGTTATGTACTCACCATAATGTTCCATCTGAGTTGTTGCTCTTCATTTTTCTTCAACCATCCCGCCCTGCTTCCCCCTACCTGTTGTGACTGGGTGGTGGTCTGGATAAAAGAGGTAGAGTTACCACCTTGGCATTTATGTTATTTTTTCCTCATATCTAGATCTATGGTTTTGACCTTGGGTCAGATTGAGTGCTAGAGGCTTTCTTCATTGCCCAGTGGCTTTTGTCAAGGTGTTGGCCATGGTGGCAGTTCTTCATGTGTTCTCCTACCCAGATGAGTGGTTCCTGGTAGTCCTAGCAGAGTAGTCCCTCAAAACATCCCTACTGATGTTCCTTTAGATGTCTTCTTTGGTTCAGTATAAACTGGGAAAATGCCCGCCTGACTCCTTCTCAGATAATGAATATCTTAGGTACGGGGTTGCTTCCTTTTCAGTGTCGAGCATCCCTACCCTTGATGAATACCCCCAATGTCATCACATTGGGTAAAGGCGCAGTGCAAAGTCTGTGCTCAGACTGTGCTGTGTTTTAGTTTAAATGAATGCCATGATGTGGCAATTACAGTAGTCTGTGAAAGGTCTGTAGTTGCTAAGCCATCATGCATTCCTGGGCCTTTTGATGTCAAATAGTGGCTTTGCAGGAAAGTAGTGTGTAGGCGGAGTTGATGAAGTTAAGGCATGTTATGCTGAAGAATGTCTTCTGCTGCTTTAAAATTTTCCTGAATTGGAAAAGAGTATTTACACCTCTTATGTCAAGTGGTATAGACTGTCCCATTTCAAGGCCTAGAAGAGAGAAATGGTGGTTGCTGCATTTGTTTGAAGACAGGGTAGTGGTACGTGAAAGGGGGTGACGCGAATGAGACCTTAAATTGTAATGTCTTTCTCTAAATTGTGAATATGCCAGACAGGTAAGTAAAAGAGTTTTGCTTTAGACATTTAAACAGGAGGTTGCTAACTAGGAGTTGTGTATTTGTTTCACTGTCAGACAGCTAGCTTTGTTGAGAATGGATCAGTGATGTTGTTTTCTTAGAGTAAGAGAGATAAAACAGCATTTTATTAATCGTTTAAAGAGAAGAGTTTTCCATTGAGGGAGAGGAAATTAATTGGAGGGAGTGTTCAAGCTGAGCCAAGATTATAATTTTCCCTTTAGGTTCTTTTCTTTTTTTGCATTTGTATTGTGGATGCGTAGTTGAATATTTAGATTCTGATGTAAACAGAGCCCAAGGTATTTGAATGCGGAAATGGAACCAAATAGGCTATGGCTGTTGTCAAGAATGCTGAAGTTGGCTGGGAAAGATTTAAGTTTTCTTTTTGTGGTTATCCGAAAAGATTTACTTAAGTTTTTTTTTCAGATTTAGAAGCAGTTTCCTGAAACTTGTGTAGCTACCAAGGGACATAAGGTCTTATAGCTGGAGATTAATATTATGGAGGCAGTGAGTGTGATTTGTAATTGCTTATAACATTGAAGTAGAGAACATTAGGAAGATGGGGCTTGTCGGAAGGAAGGCTGTTTATATAAATGGAGAAAAGCAAGAGTGATATATCTGATCCCTGGGTAAACACCTTTTAGAAATAAGGCTCTGGATGAAGATCCCAGATGGAAAGATATTACAAAGACTGGAGGAGCAAGGGAAATAGCTTTTTCATTACTTAAAAAGCTGGAAAAAATGGAATTATCCTTATAAAGGCTGGTTTCTTTACCCTAAACAAAAAGAAGGTACATCTGACAAGAAAAATAGAGAATTCTGCAGAAACAATGGTGCAATCTTAACAAAAGGCATGCCCAGTACTCCCTTGAAGCCCTACTTCAACCTCCTAACCCCATCTGCCCTCCTTAAACTTCTTGATGTCCCATAATAATATGAGGCTATTTGGCCTGCTTTGTGAGGCAGTCTAAGGTCATATAGGCAGAGGCCCATGCTCTTTGTCTTTTTATATAAGAAGAGTATAAATACTTGTGAATCTGCAGCACTAATGTGTAAAATTTTGCATTAGAGGTAAGTCTAGCACTACAGACATCTAGTATTATAATAATAGGTATTTCTTATTATATCTTTGTTGTAGTTACTGTAACTTTATGGTACATATCTGGCTAAGAATCAGACATTCTGCCAGTCTACAAAGCTTTGGGCTCCTTGCAAGCAACACCATACATCTGCCCTTAACAGGAAAGAATGTGCTTGTGTAAGAGTGATGTACAGATGCACCGAAACCCTATATCTTTGTTGCTGTAAGAACACTTGAGCAGACTTCTCATCAACTCAGCATGGTTTGTTTCAGCATTTGGCTTCAGCTACTGTTTTGGGCATATGGGTATCTCCACTAGAACCTTGCAAAAATCTGTTTATCTATTAGGAAGGGTAAATGCATGGCAGATTCCCTGTAAAGATGCCCATTCCTCCTGTGTTTCCTGTATAGGATTTCAACACAATACAAGCCTGTCATCAAACATGCCTGTATTTTATTTCCAAAATGTTAAGCAGCAGCTAAATGTCTTTATTTTTTTTTTCTGTGGATGTGCTAAACCATAGCAAATTAATCTCTTTCTCTGGACCTTCTCCCTCAAATGAAAAAGTTTCCAAAGAGGTGCACAAAGAATCATAAACTTTGGGTTTGATGTCTGTACTGAGGTGCTTTTGCCACTCTTGGACCATCAGTCCTGTGTTCTCCTGTGTACCTCCTTAGGAGGCTGCTAAGGCCTGGTATTTTAGCATGCTAGGGCAGGCCGATTATCAGGTTGTTGCTGAGAGGGAGCACCTAGAATTATTATTTCTGAGGGTGAAGTGAGGTATTCACCAGGTTTTGGTAAGAGAGCATCGACAGATCTTTTATGGAAGTCTGGTCTTTAGGTGCTACAATTAAGACTTTAAGGCTGGAGACCTCTAAAAATGGGACTTAACACAAAACATTTGCCCCCTCCTTCTACCCCTTTAGTGCAAAATCTTCCCTAGGAAACTGGTGTAATTATGTACAAGACCTGTTTAAGACAACTCAATCTTATCAGCCTTCTTTTCCAGTTTCTATACCAGTCAAGCAAAAGAGATCCACTTCTTTCTCAGAGGATGAGGTTATTTCTCAGTGAGATAGTAAGGGCTTGAACTATGCTTATTAGTTATTCTCCCTTACTACTTGCGAGTCTGAAACAGATGACAAACACTCCTCAGACTACACTCTGGAAAGAATTCCCTTTGGGGAGAGAGTTTCTAAATGACAAAAAATATTTAAAAGGGGGAAGGTAAGGAAGTATCGCAATCTCTGAAAAGATTATATAAATTATTTAGTATGGATTTCTCTACACTGATAGCCATTCTGTTAGTTTTAATGGCTTTAGAAGATGCATTTTAATCTACCTTTGTTTCTCCAAATTTCCAACAACAGATCTTTGATACTGTAATGTGTGGGAATGTATGGATCACACTACAGAATTTCCATCATCATGATGATGATGATGAAACTCATTACTCCTCTTGAGAGAGAACATGTTTTGGCAGTTTTTCAGTAGACGTCTTAAAGAAACTGGAAGAAATGGTTAAGCTGATGGGTAGGAGTCAAACAATAATTTTTGTCTCTTGATCCCAAATTCAAAAATAATTATCCTTCTCCTTCTGTTCCATTTTTAAAACCAAAAAAAAAAATACTTTTAAATTTTCTTGGCAAAAGACATCTAAAACAACAGTATGAAAAAATGACATGGAGATTCAAAAATGGAAGGGGATGACCCCAAGGATCCTCCTTTCAAAATAAAGCTCAGTTGCTATCTATGTATTTTCTCCCTATCCCCCCCTCAACCATTCTTCCCAAGTTGCAAACTATTTTGCCGCCTTCATTTCTGGAAAAAGACATCTTCAGATGCCTGGATTCTAAAACTACTCAAGGACCGTTCCAGACCAGCAGGCCATCCCTTCCTCCGTAATTAGGGATCCTTCTGCCTTCAAAAAAATAATAATTCTTCTTCTTGAAAACTTTTCAAAGTTACTGTCTTAGAGCATAATAGAAACAGTGTCCCAGTCTTAGAGGGGGCAAAGGCTTTTACCAAAATGTCCTTGGTTCCCCATTAAAGAAGGCACTTGGAGACCAATTTTTGACCTTTCTTTTGGTCCTAGAATTCAAGATGCCAACTTTACAAATTATTTTTACATTTCTGTTTTCCCAAGGCCTTTCTAGTCAGTCTAGACCTCAAAGATGCCTACCTGTACACACTGTTTCCAAAAAAGCACAGGCTTTTACCACAGAGTGCTTGTCTTGCAGTTGCAGTTTCAGTTTGCATCTTTGCATTTTTCCCCCAACTGCTTCAGGAGTTTTCACAAAGTTCCCAGCCCTCGTTATAGCCCTTTGCAGACTTCAGGGCATCCATATTTTTCCATATTTGGACAATTGCCTTATTTTTTCCACAACACCCTAGCAGCTCATAAGCTTACTGTCCACCTTTTCAGCAGCCTGGATTTCAGTGTAAATCTGAAAAAGCCGTGCTTAATCTCCATTCGCAGGTTAGTGTTTCTAGGGTGTGTCTTAGGCACCTCTCTGTCCATTGCTTAACTTCCTCCAGATAAAGCATCATCTTACCATCTTCATTTCTTAAATCTGGTCCATTGCAAGATGTCCACAGCAAGAGAGTTCCACAAGTTCTAGTTTACATTCCTTCATCCATCTTAATGGTACTATTTGCCAGATGGTACATGAGGAAAATCCAGTGGCACCTAAAATCAGTATCAAGAAGGAACTCCTATAGCTGACCAATCAGCTGTTGCTAAATCCACAACTCTGAATATCCCTTTCCCTTTATTCAGTCAGTCACAACAGACACTTTGGACTGAGAATAGGGAGCAGTCTCTCAAGGTGTGAAGGTATAAAACATGTGGGAGCCTCATTTTAGGAACAAGGATGTTCATTTCAGAGAGATGATGGCTCAAATAAAAGCTAACTCAATTTTGGTCCCTGGACCCCAGTTAGTGATAATAGACAACACTACAGTGATGTGATATGTAGACAAACAAGGGGGGGGGGCAAATGTAACACCCACTGTGCAGACTAACAATAATTTCTTGGGAACTAGCACTCTGTAGACCACTTATATTCTGCTGGAGCAGAAGACAATAAGCAGATACTTTGAGCAGGTCCAGGATTGACCCTCGAATGGATGCTACACCCAAAGGTCTTCCAGGAGATTGTCAACATGTGATGAAGTTCCCAAATACATTTGTTTATCTCATATCTAAACCATTTTTGCTCTAGGACATCTTGCAAAACTATCTGGAAAACAGATGTATTTTCTTTCTTTTTGTCAGGAATCTTCCTGTGTGCCTTCCCCTATTTTCCCTCTGATATCCAGAGTTCTTCCAAGGATAAGGATGGCCTTGATAAAGGTTCTTCTGGTGACACCCTTTTGGCCCGAACAGAATTTTCTCCCTTTTCATGGATCTGGCCATGGTAATTACCCAAAACATCCTCACAGAGTGGATTTGCACATACAGGACAAGGGCTCCCTAATCCACCCCAACATTCAAAATCTCCATCTGACAGTATGGATTATAGTTTTTTTTTTTTTTTTTTTTTAATCATCCCATGAAAACATCTTTTTTCAGAAGATGTGCAGCAGGTTTTAAATTAGATGATAAACCTGCTACTAGTAAATCATACTTTGTAAAAAATGGAAAATATTTTCTAATTGGTGCCATAAAGGAGAACAAGATCCATCCCAAGTGGGGAATTCTCTGGTTCATCAGTAGCTGTGTGAATTGCTCAATTCCTGCCTCACATACACTTCTGTAAAGGTACAATATTTAACTAGTTCTGCTTGACTGCCTTTGGATCCTTCTCTTTTCCTTATTTTAAGTTAAATAATTTTTGTAAGGGGATTTATGTATAAGGCTACCTAGAAAAAACTGGCACCTCATATGGATCTTAATTTTGTTTGAGAAGTTAACGGTTTCACCTTTTAAAACAGCAGCCAATTTGTCTTTGAAATTTCCTCACTTGGACACTTGCTTTACTTATTGCTCTAATTTCAACTAGACTAGTATCTGACCGTAATGTCTACACAGTCTTTTCTGATTTTGTATAAGCATTTGAAGAGTCTTAGAGCCAATGTTTCCTTTACACCAAAGGTTGCTTCTGAGTTTTCTTTAAATCAGGCCATTCATCTCCCTGTGTTCTATCCTAATCACAAAAGCAGTGGAAACAGAATCCTGTCTACTTTTGGATATCCACAGACAGCTGAGATTTTACTTGACTAAGACCAAAGATTTTAGGACATTTTGTCAACTTTTTCTTCTCTCTGATGGGAAGAAAGGATAGTCAAATACCTAAACAAATCATTTCTATATAACTGTCTCAGACAATTCAGTTTTATTACTCTAATTATGTAATTTACTCACCCACCCACAAGAAAGTCAATGCTCACTCTACCGGATGTGTAGCTACTTTTAAGTATTTTTGGATAGGGGGTGGACTATGTCTATCTTAGAGGTAACTACTCTGTCTTTTCTGTATACCTTCACTAGGCATTTCAAGCTAGATTCATTTTCCAGAACTAGAGTAGAATTTGCAAAAGCAATAGGATAAAGACCTCCAGACTCTGGAACTTTACTATTTATTTACCCATTTGTCTTAAGTTAAGGCAATTGCTCCGTATAGTTATGGATACTGCAACAGTGATCTAATGAAGAACTTTGTACAGTTTATTTATTTATTGATTTTTGATTACCTGGAAAGTCCGACAGTGTAGAAGCCCATTTTCAGCAGAGGCCCAGGGAGAAAAGTTCCAAATTATTACAAAACATTTTAAGAATAGTAATTTTTCAGTCTTCAAAAATAAAACAAATAATTATAACTAATTAGACATAATATAGAAACAATGGTTAAGAACTGATGCACTTTATCTGAGAATCATTTAATATTTAGAGAAATTTTAGACAGTTTGTAGAGAAATTAAAGGTAAGGTAGTCTAATACAAACAGGGACTGCAATATGAAATGAGGGAAAACAGGCTTATGGTACATGTAGAGAGAAAGTCAGGGAAGAGAATTTGATAGAAGTAAGAAAATCTGTGTTGACCTTTTTACTCTTTGATTTAGTTGTTGTTTGGGACATTTTGCAGACACGTTAATGGTTATGGACATCAGCTTGGTATAAAGACCCTGTGTTTCCAGAGTATAGCCAAGCAGTCCACTTATGCTTTGCTGGCAAGGTCATAAGGCCAAGGCACGCATGTCCACAACTAGTTGGGTTTAGCCTTATTGGCTTGAATGTGTCCAGAAAGACTTAAAAAGAAAAAAGTCATGGACTTTCAAAAGCCACATAGCTGAAACACTTGATGTCTTTAAAGGGTCATTTGCATATATCCCATGGACCTCTACTGCACTAGGTTTAAATTACCACCCAATGAAAACTCTAGCATTGCTAAGTTTTTCTTGTAGTTTTTTTACTAATTAGTCTGTCTATGAGACCTTGTTACTGTTTGATTTACTTATTGTTTGGGATATTTTACAGACACCTTAATGGTTATGGACATCACCTTGTGATAAAGACGCTGTGTTTCCACGATATAGTTAAACTGTTCACTTATGCTGTGCTGATGAAGTCATAAGAAGGTTTAATAATACATATCCACAACTAGTGTAGTTTTCTTTATTGGCCTGAATGTGTTCATAAAGACTTAAAAAGGAGAAATTATGGACTTTCAAAAGCCACATAGCTGAATCACTTGATGTCCTTAAGATGGCATTTGCATGTATCACATAGGCCTCTATGATAGGACATTTAAGATATCAGACAGTGAAAACTCTACCATGGCTAGATTTTTCTTGTAGCTTACTAATTAGTTTGTGACCAATTTGCTCTTTAATTTAGTAGAAGTAAAGACGGGATAGTAAGGAGGTATTAGGAATCAAAAGGTACTTGTTCACATTTAGGGATATAGTTTATCCTGATTTTGAGCAGAAACACAGTCTGAATTTAGCTAGGAATTCTTCAGAGTAGTTTTGAATGATGGGAGGGGAGGGTATTGACCTGATGGATACAAGTAAGGTGTTCTAGACCGTGTTAACCTTGTACGAGTACAGACAATGCCCAGCAGATTTGATATGCTTGTAGACAGACAGAAGTTTTTGGTCACTGGATTGTAATGACTGACTGGGAACATAGTTGTGTAGCATGTTTTTTTAGTCCTGGACAAGCATATGGATGCTGGATAATTTTATAGGTAGTAAGAAGCAGTGTATATGTTAGTTGATGAGGTGGTTGTAACCAATTTAGGCTTTTCAGTGCTATAAAGTGGTGGGATCTGAAGGGGATATTTGCTGCAAAATTTAGCAATGTTATTATAGCATTGTTAAAGTTTTAATTTTTGTGAAGCCTGGAGGTTAGTGAGGATTGGAGCTTCATAAAGAAGTATGGGAAGGAGATAAGTAGTGGCAACTGTAGTTTTAGTTGCATCAATGAGACAGTTTTCGGCTCTCTAAAGCATCTCTAGTTTTTGGTAAGTTTTTCTTATGCAATTTTGTATATGCAGGTCGATTTGTAAAATTATCATCCACTGTCATCCATAATAATTTGCTGCAAAAAGTAAGTGACTTTAATGGTTGTATTATCAAGAGAGGGGACTTTAAATTTTGATTTTTCATGAGAGAGGGATTTGGGGGGGGAAAGTAGTAGTTTGGTCTTTTTTTGGGTTGAGCGTGGATTGTGAGTTACGAAGCCATGTTTCAGTGGCTGTTAAAGCTTCCTGAGTAATTTTTTGAGGTGTTCCACATTGTCAGATGTGCAAAGGAGAATGGAATCATATGTGTATTATATTAGGGTGGCCTGTTATGTCGACCTATAAAGGGTGGTGGTGAAAATGTTAAAGAGGAAGGGACCATGGATATAGCCAGTTGTGGAAATTATCTTGCCATAAAAATAGTTTGAATAGATCAGCATTAGTACCCTCCCACATTTCCCCATTCTTTCTTTCTTACTCACTCTTCCAGACTGGGGTAGAGTACCCTGCTTTAACTTTGCTTTCCTGACATGATATGATGATTTTTAGTAGTTTTGATTAAATTGTTATAGGGTTCATGCTTCAGACTCCTCTTTGGACAATAATGCTCTGATTTTTTTGCATGCCATTTGTCCGTCTTATACCATCACTTACTCACATGATAAGGGTGGATGTACAGTGTGCAAGGAAATAGCCCAAAACTTTGTGGACTACCAAGGTGTGCGATCTTTGGCATGGTATAATCTGTCTTTGGGAGCTAGTCATTTGTCTTCCGACATCCTGTGTGGCTGTTGGGCATTTTTGGTTTTTGGTGTTTTTGTTTGTCTTCTGGTGGGCACCATATTGTTTTGGCTAGTTTTAAGATATAAAAGATGCAGACTTTGCTAGGTTAATTGACTCTCCTCAGGATGTAGAATGTTCTGTTTGCATCCGGGCTTGCCAGTATTAATGACAGAAGTTTCTGGCTGCTATGAGTTGATAGAGGGTCCCTGTCAGCATGTTCCAGTTTCTTTGAGATTGCTTATGAAGACTACATAACAGAGTAACAGAAATACTGGAATAACAAAGCTGCTCTTATTTGTAAATGTTTAATTATAAACCATTTTTTAAACTGCTTCTGCCGGTGTCTCATGTCTCCTCCATCTATGCAGTCTATGCTGTAATTAATAAACTTGCTTCAAAATTCTAGTATGGAACCTAGGCTAAACCATCACCAAGGGCAATGTGTCCACACTGTTTTGAAACAAGAATAAAACTCTGCTTCCTAAACAGACCCAAATTTTCAGGAATTTCCCCTTGGGAGCAATCTGACTTGATTCTTACTGATGTTCAACAAATGTGTACTGCCTTACCGGCAAATGGGTAGTATCATCCTACTAGCTCCTCCGACAGTCTGTTAAAGCATGTGACTCCTCCCACTTGCCTGTCTGTGAGGAAGAATAGCAAATCACTGGGTAGGCTCAGGACAGCATTTCACAAAGACAGGACCCTTTCAATTTTCTTGTGCCACAGTCAAAAAAAAGATGTACTGGAATATTGTTTCTCTTGGGTGAAATCAGCTGCAGAGTTCAGATAAGAAATTCTCTTTTGGTTTTATTTCCTCTCTCTGCCTTTTCTATCAGTGCTTGAATAGTGTATTCTGCTGCCTCGACTCTTTTTTTTTCTGATTAAAAATTTTGTATATGTTTCTGTTTTTACTTTGACTAGCACAGTAGGGCTTGTTGATTAAAATTTTAATTTGAAGCTTTGACTGGAAAACTTGCTGATATTCCATATTTTATTTTGGGTTTATGATTATTTGAAGTGATTCAGTAGAATTACAGCATTTTAAACATTTTCCCATTAAATTGTGATTTTGATGCCATTTGTATGTCAGAGAATTCTTCATCAGTTTATGATTTATTTCCTGTCTAATACTGTTTTAGGCTATAGTCATTCATTTTGACTGAAACTACTCTTTATTTCACAAAATGAGGGGACTTTTGTGCATTTATTTTGCGCTTGGAGCTTTGTTACTGAAAATACTGTCATTTTCTCTGTGTGGTGTTCAGAATACTATCCCTACAGAAATAGTTGCTAGATTGCTATTTAGAAGGAGAATACTGGGATTTGTCTATTTTCTTAATGGGTTGTCTGTGCAACCAGTATGTGGTATCGAACTGGCTGGTTTCTTGTCCCCCTGACTTGATGTACTCAAACCCCCGCCCATCTTCCCTAAAAATGAAAGAATATATCAAAAAATATGCCTTGTGATTCTGCAGTAGCATTAGTTTTGGGCATGCTCTCAGACCACTCACTTTCTGTAACCTCCAGGTCCCTTAGTGTGGTCGTAGTACTACAAATGTGTGTGAAATGAAGTTCAGAGACATCCTCCAGGTCTGTACCATTGCCTGCTGCAAGTATGGGAGAAGCGAACATTTTTGCTGCAGAGGAAGTCTGGGAGATTCAGAATTTGTGGCCAGTAGTGATACTTTTCACCCAGGGATCTCTTCCACTAGTGTAGTGCAAGCCAAAAAGAGACAGAAGCCCATCCATGTGGTGGTGCAGAAATCTGTGACTGGTTTCCCACCTTTGAGGATGGCTATGGATAGATCCATGGTGGAGTCAGTTTGTTATGGGTGCATACCTGGGTTGTAATAACACCATTACTTTCAACCCTGGTTAGTCAGCTAAGCATCCTCTTTTTGAAGGGAATCCTGTGCTTGAGGACTCGGACATGTCTGTGTTGGATCAGTTGGTTCCTCTGATGATGAACAGATACAAGGACCTAAACAGACATTTTCTTTTCCCTCCTTTGATCCCATTGTTGGGAGCAGTCTTCTGGAATGCTTGGAGTTCTTATCTGTTTATTGAGGCTTTGCCTAAGAAATGAATTAACAAATGTTGGGAATGCTCAGCCTCACCTGGCCTCCAAGCTCTTTTGTGTACATACCCTGCTTTGGTGTCCACAGTAACCTTTGCTAATAAGACCATGTCGTCATTGTGCCCAGTCCTTCAAATTAACTAGGCAAGTGGCTAGTATCTTGGGTTCACAGGTTACTATGCTAATGCCCTAGGGCCTTAATAAGCCTAGCCATGTAATACACTTGTTCCCTAGTTGACCATGGTTAGATAGTCATCGTTAGTAGAATGAATCAGTGATTAACACTGAGTGCCTCTGTCCATGATGGACAGAGGTGCCACCCCCAGGGTAAATTTACGGTCTCCCATCCAGTTGTCAAGGTTGCACTTAAATAGCACCATTGAGGAGCTGTGCTTCACATCAAGTGGGAGTTTATTCCAGAGGAGCGGCAATCTCTGGGAGACATATCTGTCTCCCCAACGTGTTCTGTTTGTAACAGACTAGGATGAGATGCGTGGAGCGAGTGACTCTTGTACCATTTGATATGTGGACATAGAGCATTTCCATTACGATAGTGTCAGAGATCGTTCTGTAGGCCAGGCACAGGTCCTCTTTCAGCAGCCTGTAGGATACAGAGTACAGAGACAGGGCCTTCAATCTTTCCATGTAGGTCACGTTTTGGAGGCCATCAATTTTCTTGGTTAGAAACCTCTTTGGTGTCTCCGGTTGTTGTAGGTGCCTGGTGAGGTACGTGGAAAAGGGAGCATTGTACTCCTTTATTGGTCTGATGAGGGTCGGATATAGATGAGTTAACATCCTTAGTCTTGTATGCGATGCCCTTATTTATGAGATGCACAATGTAGAAGTCTTTCCTACCACTGTGGAGACATGGTTATTGATGTTTAAATTGCTGTCAACTTGTGTTCCCAAGTCTCTCACCACTGTGTTTGAACTTGGGTGTGTTATCTATAATGTAATTTGTAGGGGCCACTTCTTTGCCAAAGGGGATAATGATGCACTTTTTTGCATTTAGCTTTAGACCATGACGGAAATTAGCTGTCGAGTCCAGCATGGCAGCTTTTAAATTGTTTAATTACCAGTATTTCATTTGAAAATTTGTGTCTGGATAAATGTGTAGTTTAGACAAGTTTGCTGCATCATTGCCTATAGAGCAAAAGATCTGTGTTAAAGATATTGTTTCTGATGTTTCTCAGGTGTCAGAACATGCTCTAAAAAAGTGCCTTGAAAGGCTTGATACTGTTTATAGAAATGCAGCATTGTCAGTGATGATTAGAAGGTAAGCTTGATTGAACTCCCAGAATTTTTCTGATGAGCTAAAAAATGAGATAATGAATGCTCCCTTTGAGTCTGATTGTGTGTTTGGTACAGCAGCTAATCTGATCCGTAACACTAGGATGACAGATGTAAATTGATGCAAGGAGCATTGAAAATGTTTCATATTCTCCAGTTCAACTCCTTTAAATAGGGTGATTTTTGGTGGGCTATCAACCAGATGTCACAGCTAAACAATATCAGTAAAAGGAAATGGCAGGACAAAAACTCCCCAAGCCTAACAGGAAGCGTTTCTTTCCAACTTATGACTATTCCGTGGTGCAGCACTGGTCTTAGTCCCTGTCAGGTGCCTCATCTCTCAGGTTACCTCTCTACATGGTGGCCTGGCCATCAGTAATTTCCAACAGATGAGTGCTAAGCAGGGGATTCAGATGTGAGTGGAAAGATCTTCTACCTCCATTCAGGAGGTTCCCTTTCATCCTGTGGATCAGACTTTCTTATTCCGTCCTATTCTCCAGAAAATGGTGGACTCAGGGGTCATAGAGCTGGTCCCTTTTTATGGAAAGAACTATAGTTTCCTTCAATAGTATTTTCTTGGTTCCCCAAAAACAGAAGTCATACAGATCAGTATGGGAGCTTTCTTTCTGAATATGTTTTGTCAAGTTCCGCAAGTTAAGAAGTTACCCTGTAGACAGTGATTCCTTTGTTTCTAGACCACTGCTTCATGGTGACCCAAGTCTTGACTGATGCAATTTTTCATATCCCAGTGCTGTCGCCTCTTCCATGACATCAGGCCATCAGGTGTATAAAACATGCAGCCGACGCCATTACATCAGCTTTTCTTGTTGCGCGGGAGCCCGAAGCAGAAGCAGTTCGCAAGTGCCAGCCGGCCACTACCTGAAATTTTCGTTTTACGAGTTTCAAACCTGAAGTCTTCTAAAGCTAATACCATGTTGAGGATCCTTTTTTCTTGCTCTAACCAATGTCAGAAAAAGTTAACAATTGTCTTGCCTGTGGAAAGCAAATACCTCATAGAGATTTTCATTCTTACTGCGTCACCTGTTTAGGCCCAGACCACAACGTTCCTCGCTGTCGGTTTTGTGCCTTGTTTAACGCCCAAACTATTCATCATTGAGCTATCTTTGTCACTAAATTCTTTCGTTCTTGTTCTCCGTATTCTGAAATGGCTTCGATAAGCCATCCGACTACCAATCTTCTGAAAGAAACGTAAAGATAAAGACAGAGACAGACCGCATAGGTCCAAAACTGCTGACAATGCTTCCATTAAGCTAGTCGCCAGTCCGCCGGTACTCAGTGAGATGCGTTCGCAGCCCCTGATACCCGCTTCTACAGATTCGCAGGCCTCTGCTGAGACCCATTCGGAGTCCAGTATGCCACAAGATGCTTCTTCGACTATGGAACCTGTGGCTGTCTCTACATTGGATGGGTCCGGAGACGCTGTGCAGGCACCGGCTTCTGAGGGTGTATTCTCACATTCCAATGTTCATATTAAACCGACAACTTCATTTTTGACTAAAACTACTGGGGTTCTCAAGCCCAGAATTCACACTACGCCTAGGAAACCTATGACCAAAGCGCATACTCAAGCTCCCATGCCTCAGAAACAAATGCTTGGAATGGCTGAGGACTTTATAACTTTAATTAGGGGAAGCAAGCCTTCCCCCCTCTAAAAGACAAATAATTGATTTTCCTTCTGATTCTACTGACCATGAGTCCGATGACTGTGATCTCTCTGAATACCAGGACATACCCTTATCTACCTATGATTATTCAGATGCAGAGGATTCCATTCCCTCTGCCTCCCTTCAAGAGGACTTTTGTTTTGGTGAAACCTTGCATACCTTAAGAGAGCATTTCCTCTGGGAATGCCATGAATACCCTTAGTCCAAAAAGAGACTCGGAGAGTTTTTAGACTTGCCTCAGCACAAGCCTGCAACTATACCCCCTTGTCCTGGATATAGTAGATGATGTCTTCATGGAATCCAGTCTTACTCCTGATACTTTACCACCAGCTCCTAGAAAGCCTGACCGCTACTACAGAGTACGTGACTCTCATAAATTTCTCTTTAAAAATCTCACTGTGGATCCAGAGACCATTTCCCAGGGACCTAAAGGCATTAAGGCTACTACAGCCAGTAACCCTACCACTTCGGACAGGGGATTCTAGAGCTTTAGACAGATGGGGTAAGAAGGTATATACCTCTGCAACTCTTGCCATCAGGGTTTTGAATTGCTACTTTCACATGTTGAAGTACCAGCAGCATATTATGGAACTAATGAAACAAAAAATGTTGCTTCCAGACTGTACAGAAAATAAAGATTTACAAGAGTTAATGCATTCTGCAAACCAAGTTAGTAAACATACTTTGCGGTGTGGTTTTGATGCCCTAGAAGCATCTTGCAGGGCTGCTGTCACTGGGTCTGTACCGAGAAGGCATGCTTGACTGAAGGAACAGATCTTGCCAGACCATGTCAAAGCAAAATTACTAGTTGCTCCATTAAACCAGGATCGCTTGTTTGGCACAAAAGCAGAAGACGTTCTTAAAAAGATGGAGGAAAAAACTAAATCTATGCAAATTGTTAAAGAATTCTTACAGGTGCAACCACCTAGATTCAGTAGGCATTGGCCTTTTAAAAACTGGACCTTTCCAGTCCCTCCCAGACCAAACCCAGTGGCAACAGACCACCAAGACTACAGTCTCAGGGTATGCAGAGATCTAAATAATGGAGTGCTCCCACCTCAAAAACAGGAAGTGGCAAGCCTCCCCCTTATCGGAAAAGTTCACAATGACTTGCTCCCCTAGGAGAAAAACTCGCCCTGCACACAAAAAAATGGATGGCCATTACCCAGGACTGGTGGATCCTTAGACATTATATCCCAGGGATACAGATTCTACTTCCACTCACTGCCAACCCCAAGCGGGTTGCCAGACCTTCCTCCAAACCCCAGTGGGTAAAGGCTCAAAAGCAAGTACTTTTTCTTCTCAATATCAGGGCTATTCAACCTGTTCCACTACAGCAAAGCGGACAGGGTTTCTACTCCAGACTGTTCCTGGTGCCCAGAAAAGAGAACCCTTGGTGCCCTATCCTAGATATGTCAATTCTCAACACCCTCCTGGTGGTTCCAAAATTCAAAATGCTTACACTGCAACAGTTTCTTCCTATGCTAGCCAAGGATGCCTGGGCAGCCACCCTAGACCTAAAATAAACTTATCTGCACGTCCCCATAAGGGAATCTTTCAGGAAATATCTACATTTCAGGGCAGGCTCTATGCACTATCAGTTCTCTGCACTCCCCTTTGGCTTATTTACTGCGCCCAGGGTATTCACAAAGTGCCTGGCTCCAGCCATTGCATACTGCAGGCAGAGAAATATTCAAATTTACCCATACTTGGATGACTGCCTAATTCAGGTGGTCAGTCAGGAATTGCTTCTTCAGCACCTGGCATTTGTAAAGAGACTCCTAACTTCTCTGGGGTACACCATCAAAGAAAAGAAATCACAACTGGTGCCCAGCCAAAAGATTGTATTTCTGGGAGCAAGCTTGAACACAACTTCCCAGATGGCATTCCTCACTCCAGAAAAACAGGTTTATTTGACAAACTACTTCAAACTAATAGCCACCAAAACCCAGCTATCTGCAAGACAAATACTGCAATCTCTAGGGTTCATGGCCTCATGCATTCTACTAATTCCATATGCAAGACTGCATATGAGGAAACCTCAATGGTACTTAAAAAGTCTCTGGTGTCAACATTCTCAGGACCTGGAAACACTGATTCCTATCATTCCTTGTCTAAGGGCAGAGTTCATTTGGTAGGCAGAGGCATGCAACCACAACAAGGGACTTTCTTTCACTCAACCCCTCGCCGCCCAAACCCTGACAACAGATGCATCAGACTATGCATGGGGGGCTCACATGGCAGGCAAATGCATTCAAGGCAAATGGAGCCCAGGACAAACTTCTAACCCACAGGTGGGGGACTCCAGAGGTGGACCTCTTTACCTCCCCACAAAACCATCAATTGCCCAAATTTTGCCCCAGAAATTCTCACAGCAACGCGTGGAAAGTGGACACCCTATCCTTTTCATGGGAAAACCTCTCAATTTATGCCTTTCCCCTCTACCCCTCCTCTCAAAAGTACTACTCGAGATCAAACAGGACAGACCAAGGGCAATCCTTATTGCTCCAGACTGGCCTCGCCACCACTGGTACCCACTCCTACGCAGTCTGACAGCAGTGCCATCCTGGCACCTACATCAGACCCCCCTCCCTGCTGTCCCAGCAGGAGGGACAGATTTTGCATCCACACTGCAAACTCTGAACCTTGCAGCCTGGCTTATCCCCTGAATACACCACCAGCCACCCTCAGCAGACAGGTGCTGGACGTCATCTTGGAGGCCAGAAGGCCTAGTACTAGGAAATCCTATAAATCCTATTCAGAAAAGTGGAAAAGATATTGTTCTTGGAGCCAGTCTCAAGGAATGGACACAACCGTGCCCTCCTTACTTCAAATCCTAGACTACCTAGCAGAGCTGCTCCGCAGAGGCCTATCCTTCTCATCAATTAAGATTCATGCCTCTGCCATCTCAGCTCATTACAATACTGAGCCTCCTCTCTTTTCTCACCCTCTCATCAGACAGTTCCTGCGAGGAGCTAACAATTTAATACCCCCGAGGAGAGCTCACACCCCTGGCTGGGACCTTAACTTTTTACTAGAGAAGCTCATGCTTCCCCCTTTTGAGTCTGCTGCTGCAGCGAGTTAAAATTCCTCTCTTGGAAAATAGCACTACTTCTAGCCATCACTTCAGCAAGAAGAGTGGCTGAATTACAGGTACTAATGGCTGTGGAACCCTTCATTATTTTCCATGAAGACAGGGTTTCCCTCAGGACTAACCCATCATTTATTCCCAAGGTGGTATCCAGTGTGGCTTTAAACCAATCCATCCATTTACCAACCTTTTTCCCTAATCCCTCAGAATAAAGGGGAAAGGATCCTGCACTCCTTGGACGTGCACAGACAGCTTAGGATCTACATTGACAGGACTAAACCTTTCAGAAAATCTGACCAGCTGCTAGTCAGCTTTGCTACAGAGGCAGAGGGCAAGGCCATTTCAAAGCAAACCATTTCCAAATGGATAGCACATTGCATCCATTTCTGCTACAATCACCATGGAAAACCTACCCCACAGGGGATAAGAACTCATTCCACTAGGGCTACTTCAACCTCTGCAGCATTTCTCAGGGGAGTCCCTACCCAGGGACATCTTGGAAGCTGCAACCTGGAGTTCTGTACACACCTTCACCAAGCATTACCACTTGCCTATCGTTTCTAAATCCAGAGCTGGATTTGCCACAGAAGTCTTACAAGGCCTGCTAGCCAGCCACAATACTTCTTGACTGCCTGCACCATTCCTAAGCTTTGGGAATCAACCCAGGTGTGATGACTGCAACAGTGAAACACAAAGAACATAGTACAGTTGTGTGCACTTAACATAAATGTAGATGTTCGAGTATATTCACTGTTGCAGTCCTGGTTACCCTCCCTCCAGCCCCTGTCTTTTCTATACTTTCTACCTATCCTCTTTTTGGCCATATCTTATGACAATGGTATTTACTTTTTACTGGAGGTGTTCCACACCATGTAATTGCTTCCTATTTTGGGGGCGCCTGACATCTGGGGCAAGAAAAACTGATGTAATGGTGTCGGCTGCATGTTTTATACGCCTGATGACCTGACATCATGGAAGAGGTGACAGCATCCGACGTAGAAATCCCAAGACTCTGTTATTCGGGCCGACTGAGGGCTACCTGCAGGCAGATAACCCAAGTGTGATGACTGCAACAGTGAATACACTCGAACATCTACATTTATAAGTGTACACAACTGTACTTTTTTTATATTGCCCTTTGGGCTGTCCACTCCAATATGAATGTTTTCCAAATGCCTACTCTGGTTGTGGCCTGCTGACTGACTCTGGGCATTCACTTTTTTCTGTACTTGGATGACTTGCTGATCTGTCCAGAGTCTCTGTCCAGGTGTGCGGAATCGTTAGTGAAGTTCTCTTTCTGACTCTCCCATCTAGGGTTCAAGTTGAACCTCCTACATGTTTGGCATCTTGCAAAGACTCCTTTCTGGGGATTACTTTTTTCTGTACTTGGATGACTTGCTGATCTGTCCAGAGTCTCTGTCCAGGTGTGCAGAATCGTTAGTGAAGTTCTCTTTCTGACTTTCCCATCTAGGGTTCAAGTTGAACCCTCCTACATGTTTGGCATCTTGCAAAGACTCCTTTCTGGGGCTTAATTGATATCAACAAGAGTCTGGCTTTTCTGCCTGAAGGTAAGGTCCAGTCATACCAAATGGTGTTTCTGGAATTTTCCTAGGGGAATTTCACTTCAACAAGAGAATTCCTGGAAATATTTGGACTATTGACTTCCGTGATTTTCATTTTGCCACTGGCCCACCATAACATGAGAAAAATTCAGTGGTATGTCTGAAATGTCTGGATGCAGCACCTTCCTTCCTGGAATCCCAGTTGCTGGTACTGCCCTTCATCAGACGAGAGTTACAGTTGTGTAGAGATCAGTTAGGTGTCAATCCAAAGGCTTACTTTCTCTCCCCCACACCCCCAATGCCAGTACAATCTGCCCAGATAAATTTGTCTGACTTTGCCTGGATAGTTGTGTCAATTGGGATGCAAGTGTGATAGCCTATCTACCCTGGGCCAGTAATCAAGGAGCCTCAATCCTCACCACTGATACCGGTGAGAGATGATCATTAAAAACAGGAATGAACTTACATAGGATTTTAAATGCAGCTTTCTGCTTCAAGCACAATTTCCCCCAGGGAACCTGCTCCAGAGATGGGTCTGGACACTTGTTTCCAGACTACAAACAAGACTCACTTTTTAGCACTGTGTCCCCGTTCTAAGTAGCTGACAAACCCACAGCTGGGTATTTGATTTACACTCTCTCACACACACACACACACACACTCTCTCTCTCACGCACACACACACAAACACACACACACACACACACACACACACACACACACACACACACACACACACACACACACACACACACACTCCCCGGCACACACACACACACACACACACACACACACACACACACACACACTCACAGACAGGCACACACACTCACAGACAGGCACACACACTCACAGACAGGCACACACACTCACAGACAGGCACACACACTCAGACAGGCACACACACTCAGACAGGCACACACACTCAGACAGGCACACACACTCACAGACAGGCACACACACTCACAGACAGGCACACACACTCACAGACAGGCACACACACTCACAGACAGGCACACACACTCACAGACAGGCACACACACTCACAGACAGGCACACACACTCACAGACAGGCACACACACTCACAGACAGGCACACACACTCTCACAGGCACACACACTTTCATGCACCCACTCACTCTTGGAAAGGCTGGTACAGATTTACTAGATGTACCCCTTCTGCCCAGACTATAAGTTAACCTCATTCCCACCAGTCAATTACTGTCAGGCTCTTACAAGGGTATCCAAGTACACTGAGTAAAATCAATAATAACATAAATGGTAGAGTGTAACCAAAACATCCAGGCTTTTCAGAGTGGCCAAGGCATGACTAAAATAAGCACACATACTCTCAAGATTTTAAAAGTATTCTCTAAAAGACCATCCACAATGGAAGGTATAAAAATATTTAATAATAAGTTCCAGACCAGATGAATTCACTCAGTTTAGTACACAGACTGATTTATTAAATTAAAAAAGTAACTTCTGCAGTAAAAGTTAACAGCAAAACTTCAAACTCTAATACCATTAAGAGCAAGTAACAATTCTCTGGCGCCTTGGCTTTCAGAAAAGCCTTTTTAGAGTACATCTTTCTGCTAGTAAACATACACTTAAATATATGCATTTAATCAATTAAAAAGTCCCATTGTATCTGCCTGCAGTTATGTAACCCATAATTTGGAATGTTTTTTGCATCAATTTTTGTTAAAAAAAGGTGATACAATTACCTTCATATATCAAATTACCTTCATATATCAAAGACTGTTTTGATTTTTTGGATAAAGTAAAGAAAATAACATGGCAGAAGAATATGCTTTTTATAGTGATAGATGGTAGTCAGCCTATACACCAGCATTAAACATAGTGATGGCATAGAAGCTATAGAATTTTTTCTGGGGAAGACACCCCCCCCCATACACAATATATCATAGAACTGACATTGTTTTGTTTGGAAAATAATATATTTGAATTTGATGGCTCTCTCTATCATCCGAAGTGTGGGACAGCTATGGGGGCAGCTCCCCCCCAAATATGCTAACTTATTCATGGGTCCTGAAAATGTATGTGTGTATAGGATTTTTTAGAAAAACATGTTGTTCATTTTGATAGGTACAGTGATGATTTGATTTTTGTTTGCAAGGGGGGCTATGGAGAAGTGGAAAAGGTTGTTCAAGAACCGCAAGTGAACAGGTTTGAGATCACGTTTGATGGGTTACAGAAAGGAAAGACAGTAAATTATCTGGATATTACAATAGACGGGCAAGAAGATGGCAAACGTAAAACTAAAATATTTAGAAAAATGGGACAACCAAGCTTTATGTTGCATGGAACTAGTTGTCACCCTCCATACTATTTCTTCCATTCCTTATGGGGAAATGATTAAGGTTAAATGTTTATGTAGTGACAGGAAGGAATGTGAGAAGGAAGTTCAAAATACAGCTAATATGTTCATAGAAAGGGGCTATAAGTCTGAGAAAGCATGGTTGGGGTATAATAAAGTAATGAATAAAAAAGTGAGTAAAGCACAGAACATAATGCAGGAAAAAATGCTGAAGAAAAAGAAATTGAGTTATATTTTGTGTCTAAGTATACTAATTTTTCTAATATTTTAGAGAAAATATAAAAGAGGCAGGAGTCTTAGACATGTTAGTACATGGAAAATTTGAGAGACCAAAAAATATAGAAAATAATATAGTGAGATATGGAACTTTTCCATGTGAGAATTGTACACTATGCAAGTATATAGTGGATAGTTTTGAAAGTATTAATGGAAAAAAATTTGACAGAAGAGGTAGCTTCACTTGAAATAGTGAAAAGATTATATATAGTTTAAAATGTCCTTGTGGATTATTTCATATTGGGGAAAGCAAGAGAAGCTTTGCTGTAAGATTAAAAGAGCATATAAGGGACATCAAGAAGCAAATATTTCAAAGTCCTGCAGCAATGCACTTTAAGGAACACCATAATGGAAACCCACAGGGGTTACAGGCAACTGTTTTGGAACAAGTGAATACTAGGTTTAGTAGTGATGAAAAAGTCAAGGAGCACTTAAGGAAGGAAGCAATATTTATTTTAAAATATGATAAAATATTTCCAAAAGGTTTGCATAGGGAATTCTCTTGGAAGCATTTAATATAAGAAGGTTAAAAAAAAGAATATTAAAAGTTAACCTTTTTAGTTGGCTTTTTTAGTGAATTCTTAATTGGATGATTATTTAATTGATTAAATGCATGTATTTAAGTGTATGTTTACTAGCAGAAAGATGTACTTTGAAAAGGCTTTTCTGAAAGCTGAGGCATCAGAGAAGTGTTACTTGCTCTTATGGTATTAGAGTGTGAAGTTTTGCTGTTTAACTTTTACTGCAGAAGTTATTTTTTTATTTTAATAAATCACTCTGTGTGCTAAACTGAGTGAATTCATCTGGCCTGGAACTTGTGGTGTGAGGTCTGGTTTGTTCTATAGTGTGGTGCTTTATTTATATTTAATAATAAATTATAAAATAGAATGCATGAGAATACTAAATATCTAAGTAAAATAAACATCAGAGTTTCAGTCACAAGAAAAATAAAAATAACACAGTTGGACAGATTCAAACAGATGCAGAAAAACCCTGCTTAACTGATCTCACTGTATTTCCTGACTGTGTAAAGAATAACTGATGTCCTTACATTCAGTTCCCTGACATGGAAGTCTGATGTCCAGCCAGTCCTCCAAAAACTTCTGAATTTAAAAGGTATGCCGAACATCACCATATGCACTCTGCATAACATAGGGCATAAAGTTGGTGTTTAGGCTTACCAAAAACAGAACAACTTTGCCGAACGTCACCATATGCACTCTGCATAACATAGGGCATAAAGTTGGCGTTTAGGCTTACCAAAAACAGAACAACTTTGCCGTTGGTCTGAGTGCATCTTTTACACCATCAGTTTGTATACCTGTGTTTATTTTGTGTCAGTTGAATGCACTTTCATTCGCCAGGAATTTCCTACGCCTGTTTATTTTTGCAAGATAAGTGCCGCCCCGTTGGGATTTTGTTTTTTCTTATTTTTTTGTGTTCCTTCAGGTTAATGTCATCCAGGAAGAGTAAATGCCAGTGTGAGAGACAGATTCCCCATAGACACCACCACAGTAAGTGTCTTTTTTGCTTAGGTGCTTCTCTTGACCATACATCTTGTTTTTCTTGTTAGGCTTTTGATTCCGAAAACACATTGCAATAGACTTTTTTCTTTTCCTTGTATCTTGAGAACCAACATCTTAGGCTACTCGCTAAAGCTACTATGGAAGGGATCTCCCACTCCAAGGGTCAGCTGTTAGGGAAGAAGAAGGAGGTGAAAAAGGTACAACCGGAATATTCTGATGTACAGCTTCTGCAAGGTGTTTCTCATGAGGTCGTTACAAGCCTGAAGGCTTGCCCGGCTGTGTTGTCGGATTCCCCTGCTGCAACCGTGTTGGAGGCCAGTGAGGATCTAGCTGGCAGCATGTCCAAAGCGGCTTTGCAGGCATCTGTCTCAGATATTCAAAGGGAACCACGGTTGATTTCTTTCTGAGGGACCTAGGAGAGTTCTTCAGTTTCTAGTTGGGGAAGAAGTTCCTGCTTTGGTTCTCAATTGTCATCCTGGATCTGAGCCTTTTTAGGACGTTCCCTTAAAAAAGAAATGAAAATTTAGACATGTTTCTTCTGCTTCTAGGGATCCACAAAATGAGTGGCAGGCTTTTACTCAGTGGTTATTTTCTGTCTTAATGTCCTTAAAGCCTCCTCATGCAGTTTCAGTTACTGGTCCTCCTTGGTCCTCTACTCCTCTTAAAAGGCCTAGAGACCAGGATTCTTCTGAGGATGAGTCAGATTCTGTTGATAAATCCCTAACTTATTCTACTCAGCTTTCTTTTCTTTTGGACTGTGGGTGAGAGGAGGAGGAATCTATTAGTCCTGATGTTCTTTTGAAGGAAATTTCCTTTGGGGGGACACTCTCTAGGATGATGGATTTTTTTTTAAGTGGGATTGTACTTGGGTCTCTGATATCCATAAAAGGTACAATGAGTTGTTACAGTTGGACTCTCCTAAACCTGTGGCTATTCCTCTGGTCTTGGCTGCTTTACTGGATGCTTTCTCCAATGACTCTCAGACTCCTGATTCTATTCACCCTACTCCCGAGAGGCCTGATAAGTTTTATAGGATCCCTGAGGATTGTTCTTTTTTGTATAAATGTCCTGCTGCTGACCCATCGGTAGTGTCCGTAGCCTCTGATAAGCCATCTCAATTGCTTCCTTCACCCAAGTTGTTGCCTTTTGACAAGGGCAGCAGAACTGTGAACAGGCTGGGCAAAAAGGTTTACACTTCTGCTACCCTAGCTTTTAGGGCTATTAATTATCAGACCCATATGTCTAGGTATGTGTTGGCTCTTCTTTCTCCGGCCTGTCAACTTATTTTATTTCTGACTTTCCAGACTCTGAGAATAAAACTTCTGTTCTTTCCTTGCTAGAGACTTTCAAGTCGTTCATCATTCTATTAAATGTAGTTATGATGTGGCAGATGCCTCTTCTAGGACTGCTGTTTTTGGTTCAGTTATGAGGAGGTATACTTGGCTTAGGCTTCAACCTCTACCTGATGATATTAAAGCTAAGTTAATGGGTGCCCCTCTGGATTCTAAACTTTTGTTTGGGGAAGCTGCTGCTGGTTTACGTCCCTTCAGGAAAAAGGTATGGGAACTTAAACATGTGTTTGTTTCTCCTTTGACTAAATTTCAGAGAAACTACCCATCTAAGCCTGCCATTGTTCGTAGGCAATCACATCCTTCTACTAAAGGTAAGAAGAATGGCAAACAAACTCCTCCTGCTAAGGCTACTCAGTTTTTGGGGACTAAAGAGCCTTCCTTTTTGGACAAACCAGGCGTTGTGTGACTATCCATCCCTTCCCAGCCACATTATTCTTTCTCTTCTGGTTTGGCTTTAGATAACTCAGGATTCTTGGGTTAAGTCTATCATTCATCAATTGTACTTCATGGTGTGGAAATCCCATCCTCCGTTTGTGTATTCCTCAGCCTCCTCAGGAACATCTTCCCTTTTTACCAGAAGTTCTTCAAGATCTTTTGTCTCAGAGTACTATTCACGATGTGCCTGTGTCCCAGAGGGGAAAAGGGTTCTACTCCCGACTGTTTCTAGTGCCCAGAAAAAAGGGCACTTGGAGACCTATTCTAGACCTCTCTCATCTAAACACTTTTATAAAGGTACCTTCCTTTTGGATGCTGTCCCTTCAGATTCTGTTTCCTCTCTTGCTCCCTCAGGCTTATATGGTGTCTCTGGATCTCAAGCATGTTTATCTCCATATTCCGATCTGTCCTCTTTTCAGGAAGGTTTTGCATTTCTCTGTTGCTACTTGGCATTTTCAGTTCTCTGCTTTGCCCTTTCCACTGCCCCAAGGGAGTTCACCAAATGCCTTGCTCCTGTGTTTGCCTTTTGCAGACTTCAAGGTATCGAGATATTTCCTTACTTGAACGACCTCCTGATTCAGGCATTTTCTCCAGAGACCCTTTTGCAAAATCTTCATTTTGCCGTATCCCTTCTTCAGAGCCTGGGGTTCACTATAAATTTCAAAAAGTCTTCTCTAACTCCTTCTCGGGATCATGTTTTTCTGGGTTGCAGGCTTCAGACGGTGCCAATGCTTGCATCCCTGCCCCCTCCAAAGGCCTTAATTCTCATTTCTTTCTTTCACAGTCTTCTTCCTCTGACTTCCATTACTGCCAGGGAGTTTTTGAGAGTTGTGGGTTTTATGGCATCCACCATTCTGATGCTTCCTCTGGCAAACTTCATATGAAAACGTTTCAGTGGTTTCTGAAGTCAGTGTGGCTTCAACATGCTCTTCCTCTAGAATTTGTAGCCCCACTTCTTACTTGCTTCAGACAGGAGCTTCTCTAGTGGATTCAGCAGTTGTCTCTGAATCCAGGGATCCATTTTCATCCCCCTTTTCCCTCTCAGGAATTGCTCACAAATTCCTCATATATGGGATAGGGGTGACTTTTGGCTCCCTAAAGGTGCAAGGGGTGTGGTCGCCTTGTCAGCAGAAGGGAACACATTAATGCCAAAGAGATGAGAGCTCATCTGCTGGCTCTTCAGACCTTTCAGTCTCTCTTTTCTCCAGGGCCTCTCAAGATACTCTCGGACAATACCACAGTAATGTGGTATATCAACAAACATGGAGGAATGATAGCTTATCATCTTTGCTGATTGGACTTCTGGTATGGGATCTTGCTGTCAAGTGACAAGCGACTCTTCAGGCAGTTTATATTCCTTCCAGTCAGAACACTGTGGCAGACACTCTGAGCATGTCCTCAACCCAGTCCCACAAATGGATGCTTCACAGGGATGTAATTCTGGACATTATTCACCAGTGGGGTACTCCTCAAGTGGATCTTTTAGCCTCTCCTTTAAACAGAAAACTTCCTCTGTTTTGTGTCAGTCCCAGATCCTCTGGTATGGAAGGTGGATGCCCTCTCATTCTCTTGGAAGGGGATCTTTCTTTATGCATTCCCTCCCCTTCATGTCATTTCGAAACTCCTGTTCAAACTTCAGCAGGATGCTCCCAAAATCTTGTTGGTGACTCCCTTTTGGCAGCGACAGCACTCGTTCCCTCTTCTTCGGCATCTATCCAGGGATAATCATCACAAATTACCTCATAGGGTGGATCTAATCACACAAGACAAGGGATCACTTATCCATCTCCACCTTGTCCATGCATTAACTGGCACTATAGGTGATAGGATTTTGATTGCTCATAGACACCGTTTTTCTGAGGACGTGCTGCAAGTCCTGCAGGAGACCAGGAAACCTGTGACTAGGAAATCCTACTTATCCAAATGGAAGAGGTTTTCTTTTTGGTCTCTCTCTCTTGTAACCTGGACCCACTTACTGTGGATGATCATTTGGTTCTCTGTTATTTGTGCGAGTTGCTCAATGCTGGTTTGGCCTACTCTTCAAGTAAGGCCCACCTAGTTTGGACTATTCTTCTATTAAAGCCCAGCTAATTCTGCTTGTCTGCCTTTTTCTCCTCTTTAGTTGCTAGATTTGAGATGAAACAATTTCTTTAAGGCGTCCTTAATATCAGACCTCCCAGGAAGCCTGTTTCTCCTCCTTGGGATCTTAATTTTGTTTCGGAGAAGTTGACTCTGGCTCCCTTTCAGCCTGCTGTTTCAGCTTCCTTGCAACATTGTTGCTGGAAGACTGTTCTTTTGTGGCATTTACTTCTGCCAGATGGGTGTCTGAGTTGCAGGCCCTCATGGCTTGTTCTTTTTAGATTTTCCATGAATACCGTGTCCTTGCGCACTAACCCTTCTTTTATGTGGAAGGTGGTTAAGGAGATATCTCTTACTCAGTGTATTAATCTACTTACTTTTTCTCCTGTCTACAAACTAACAGTGAGAGGGTGCTGCATACTTTTGGCATAGGCAACTTAGAGTTTATTTGGGTATGACCAAGGCTGTCAGAAAATCTGGTCAGTTATTTATTTCTTTTCATCCTAGATCTTTGGGGCTTGCTGTATCCAAGCAGACTATTTCTTCTTGGATTTCTAAGGCTTTTTCCTTTTGTTGCACATTTCATGGCAAGATGCTTCCTTTTTCAATTAAGGCTCATTCTACTAAAGCTGTGGCTTCTTCTGGTGCTTTTTTCAAAGGCTTAGATACTAATTCTATTGTTAAAGCAACTACCTGGACTTCTGTGCATACTTTTACCAAGCACTACAAGTTGGATAGTATCTCTAGAGCTAGGGCTAGTTTTGCTAGTTCAGTTTTTCATGATTTGTAGGGGATTCTCCTGCCCCTTCCTCCTCCCTAGTTACCTCTTGAGCTTTGGCATTCTCTCTATAGTTAAGAATACTGCAGCAGTGAATGTAAGGACATAGTACAGTTGTGCAAAATCTTACCATAACAGTAGATGTCCTTGCCTTCAAAGCTGCAGTATTCGCTCCCTCCCTCCATCCCCCTAGTTCTTACCTTCCTGGATGTACATGTTACCTCTTTGGTTCCTTGGACTGGTGTTCCTCCTGGGGCAATCAATTCTGTTTTTGGTAAGCCTGAATGTCACCTTTGTGGCCTACATTACGCAGGATACGTATAGTGACATTCGGCATACCTTTTAAATAAAGAAGTAGTTAAGAATACTTCAGCAGTGAAGACAAGAACATCTACCATTATGGTAAGATTTTACACAACTGTATTTTCCCTAGCTAACTTAATACAGCAAAGCAAGATTAGATGCTGAGATACTTTCTTCCACAAGGCATGGTGATGAGCTTCTAAGTGACTGAACTGAACGCAAATAACTAGCTGTGATAACTGTCATAGATTTTTATATCAAGTTCCAAAGAAAACAAACTGCTGTGCGAGTTCCATTCTCTCAGTGCTGGTTATAGAATGACATGACATTTGATCACCTGACACTGATACAATATGCATTCAGAGCTTTGCTAAGATCTTTTGCAGTATCTGAAAATTATAGAACAATTTCAAAAATGTCTACTCTTGCCTTCCAGAATTCTTTGTTTAAACATAAACATTAATCAGTTATAACAACACAGTTGATAATTTTTTAACACCAGCATCTGCACAAGTCAGTGTGATAGCTGTATGACACAAAATTATTTTATTTTGTCTGCATTTATTTTATTTTATTTTACATTTGTTTACTGTGAAAAGGTCAGTCTGGGCAGTGCTGCCTGTTTTCAGCAGAGGCCCGGGGAGAAAAGCTCCATACAGTATTAACATATAGTAATAAAACATACAGCAATAAGAAATACAATAGTAAATAAAATACAGTGATAAAATAGTAAGTAGAGGTAACGTATTCTCTAGTACACAATAATAATGCACAGAGTAATACAGACAATATGAGTTTACAACAATTGCATCTTTTGAACATTTGTAGTTAGATGGATTTATACAAGTAAATAATGTTGAGTGTTGACTAATTTATGCTTTTTGTAAATATAGTCAAGTGTCTGTGTTCAGTGATGAATATATATGATGGCTGCATGTGTAGGCACATAGTGCTGCACAGGAAACCGTAAGAGTATGTAGTACTAATAATGCTAATATGCATTCAGTCTGTCTTTATGGTCTAGAAGTACTTGAAAAGAGATAGTTAGATGAGAGGAGATGTGTGTAAGAGGGTTGGTGTTTTTTACCCATGGCTAGTACAGGAGCAAGTCCATGAGTTGGATAGATGTAACTTAAGAAGGTTCTTAAAGTCGTGTGTGTTTTCTAGTGACCGGATTTCTAGAGGAAGAGGGTTCCATGTTTTTGTGACAGTAGCAGCATAGAGGGAATCCCCAGAGTTATATTTACTTTTAGTAATGTCAGCTAGAGATTTGTTGGTACTTTCTTAGTGGACAGTTACTTGCATAGTGGTAAAGTACTCACTGTAGGGCTGGGGTTTTAGGGGGATGGTAGAGGATTTGTTTGGCTATAGTAAGTTGGTTGAAAGTTAGTAAGTTTGATAATTCTAGCCAAGAATAGTTTAAGTGATTGATAATGATGAGGGGGGATAGAGTGTTTTGCCATTCAATGACTAGTTGACGGTTTGAGAGATAATCTTTGAACCATGATAATGTGGAGTTGTGAAGTCTGAGTTCTGAGAGTATGGTTAGCAGTTTGGAATGGGAAACGATGTCAAAGGCTGTGGAGAGATCCAAGAATATAGAGGAAACAAGATTTCCTTTGTTTCATTGTTGATTTACAGTATTGGAGAAACTGATAAGGGCAGTAGTGGTACTATGAGTGCATAGGATCATAGGGAGTTATTAGGCTAGCGGCCCTGAGGCCCTTACAGACCTAGCCAAGAATTTAGCCCATATTCTGACAAGTCAGAACCCAATGCCCCTGTCCAGCAAGGACACAGGTGGACTCCCAGGGGTGTATTTTCTGTTCCACATCATTATCCAAATTGCACTTAAAAAGGGTTAATGAGGTACTCTGCTTGACGTGGAGAGGGAGTCTTTTCCACAGAAGGGGAAGTCTCTGGGACACAAATCTGCCCCGCCAACAGGTCCTATTGATGTCACAGACCAGGTTGAGGTTGCGCATACAGGTTACTCGAGTGGAGCCTGACTTGTGGATATGCAGCAAGTCCCATCAAGGCAGGGTCTGAGATTGCTTTGTATGCCAGATAGAGGTCACCTCTCAGGAGTCTGAGACTGAATAAAAGGACAGGGCCTTTAGCCTATCTATGTAGGGTAGATGTTTGAGGCCCTGGATGCTCCTGGTGAGGAACCTCGGTGGTCTCTCCCAACTGCTGCATGTGCTTTGTGAGGTATGCCAAAAGGGGCATTGTACTCAGTAATTGGTCTTATAAGGGAAGAATACAGGGATGTTATGATGACCTTGTCTCTGGATGAGATACCCTTACTAATGAGGTGGAAAGTAGTATAGAAAGTTTTCCATACAATAGAGGCAATAATGTGGTCAAAAGTCAGTTTGCTATCAGCCTGGGTGTCAGTCCCTGCTGCATGATTGCATGGTTAGGACCTTGTTATTAATGTGACAATGTGTGGGGACATCACTCTCCCCAAAGGGAATGGTGATTTTTGGCCTTCAGTTTGAGGCCATGTTTCTGGCAGCAGTCATTTGTTTGGGTGAGACCCTGATGGAGGATGTCCACATCACTAGTGGAATTGAAGACAGTGCCTAGCTTTTAGTCATCTGCAGACTTGGTCAGCCATAGCCCATTGGTTTTGGCCTGCATCTCAGAAAAATATATCCCACAACAGAGGCCTCAAGACCGATCCCCATGGTACACCGCTCTTTCCGGGTGTACTGCTTGAGGTGGCTTCTATCAGTGAGCCAGTTTGCTGCCCATCTGGTAACGTACGTATTGATGCCTCTTTGACAGAGTTTCTGTTCTACCCAACTGAGGAATAGTATCGAAGGCTTTGGCCAGGTCAAGGTTGGTGGTGTGCACCATCTTCCCCTTGTCCATGGCTTTGGTGACTGTCTCAAAGAAGTCGACCAAATTTAACAAGCATGACCTCCCCATGACAAAACCAAACTGTGGGATTGAGTGTTTTGAGGTTGCCAATGTCCTTGTTAATGAGATCAATAATAATCTGCTTTGTGGCCCTGCAGATTAGGCTAGTTAGGCTGATGGGTCTATAGTTTCCTGGATCAGTGGATGCTCCACCTTTGAGAAAAGGGATGACAATGGCTGTCCTGCACTTGGCTGGGACAAAACTGGTACTCAGGCTTTGGTTGAATAGGGTGCCTAATGGTGCTGCAATTTCCTGCCTGAGTTCATGTAGGATGCAGCCTGGAATGTTATCGGGTCCCTTGGAGGCTGTATTTTTGGCCATTGAGAGGGCAGTGATGACTTGTTCCCTAGAGATAAGGGGAGGGGGGCAGCAGCTCTCCTCAACCTTCCATCCTAAAATGAGGAACTAGCTCTCATAATGTGGAACAAATGCAAAAAAAAAACACAACACACATGCTGGGCTTACAACAACTCATTGTGGAACATTGAGGAACTGAGCGGTATGGGGCAGGTGCTGAGGATGTCCTGATTTATTGATGGGGGACAGAGGGGTGAGATTTTCACTGAACCTGTCTGCCAGCAGGTTGGCTATATCTATGGTGTTTGTGTATGTGGTGTCCTTGACCACCAGTTCTGAGAAGATCTGAGTTCTTCCTTTTAGATTGCGGACATATGTGAAGAAGGCCTTATGATTGTCTATAGTAGATGTGACCAGTATGGATTCGAAGTTTGCTTTGGAAGATTTCACTAGTGCTCTTATTTGCTTGTTCAGGCTAAGGAGAGATTGCTTCCAATTAGGCACGTGCTCCTTCTTGGTCCTGGACAGCAATTTGTTTTCCTTTTATCATAGAGTTTATTTATTGCAGATGTCCACCAGGCATGTTTACTCTTTCTTGAGCAAGAGGATTTTGTCCTGTCTGGTATTCCTGATTCCGTGCAGCTATATAAATGTTTGTATAGTACTTTGGTGAAGGTTTGGATATATGTGCCACTTCCTATGGAGGGGGAAGTGGCTGTGAAGCTGTTTATACCTTCCCTCAGGAGGTTGTAATCAGCTTTGGAGAAGTTTTTTTGTTTGACCCTAGCTGGGGGGGGGTGGGTGTCGGGGGAGATGGTGACTTCGACGGTGACCACTTTGTGGTCTGATCTTACCAGGGAGGATGACACTCTAGGGATGCTGCAGTGGTTACTCATGTTGGTTAATATCAAGTCCTAGATATTTTCACCTCTTGTGGGGGTGTTGACCACGTATTCCAAGACATTTGCATTGACATAAGCATTTGTTTTTGCATGAATAGTTCTTCCAGTCTAGGGTCGGATAGTTAGTCACCCGGTATCAGGGTAAAAGGTTGAATCTTGATAGATTCGAAGAGGTCCAAATAGTTGGGGTGGGCATCTTGAGTCAAAGCCGGGGGACTGTGGCTAGCTATGATTTGAATTGGGGTCTTGTCAGTGGTTAACTGCACCTGGAGTGTCTCCTGTGCATCATACTCTTTGACCAGCCTGGAGGTGTGTATGTCTTTTGCATATATTGCAACTCCACTTTCTTTTGCTTTGCTCGCATGGTTTGGGGTCTGAATGTTTTATAGGATGAGTAATCTGGTATGGTGGGATGCTCTCCGCAGCTTTGAACCAGGTTTCTGTGCACACATCAGCATCTTCCAGGGTTAAGAATGGTTGCAATGAGTGCAGTTTCGTGTTTAGACAACTAGCATTTAGCAGCATGACCTTTAATTTGCATTTTGATGAAATTTTCATGTTGGTTGTTTTGACCTTATGGCATTGCCTAAAAAAGGCACTATGGGGGGAGGCAAAAGCCTTTGCCAGGAGTTGAAGCCCAAGGGAAACGGATACAGGCCATCTCTGGCAAAGCATCGTGGTTTGTCAATCATGTCTTCCCAGGCTATCAAGTACTGGATCCCCTTCGAATGACACCAAGGGGACCCAGTGTTGTGTTTCAGTGAGGAGATTATCAAAAATTAGAAAACAACCAAGCTGGACCAACAGAGCTAGGTATGTAAAAACTTTAACAAATAAAACAAAATAAAAGATTAGCACCTTCAGGCCACTGCACCTTCAGGCCACTGCCCTTCATCAAATCTAACACTGTAGAAACCTCTGCACAGTTAAGAACCAGCTGTAGCCAATTACAGTTAAGAAAAGTGTATACTCCCCTTCAACACAGGCTTAGGTGGTAAAACGTCATTCAATCCTGGAAAGATATCCACCCTCAATTCAGCAGTCCACTTTATTTCATTCAACTCTGTTCGATTACACAGATCTCCACCTCTAAAACCTATGAGGTTGTAGTTGGTAAGTAGTTTAGTATTTGGGAGTGAATGCATTTCTCAAGGATTTTGGAAAGGGGGGATAGTATGGCATTTGGATGTTAGTTAAGTCAGTGGAATTGCCACCTTTGTGTATTGGTATTATATGAGAGATTTTCCATAGGGATATGGTGTATGTTGTTTAGCTATTGACCTGTTTATTAGTATGGATAATGAGATAAGATATTGCTTTGGCAACAGTCTTGAGGAATTCACCTCGGAAGTCTGTCAGCTACAAGGGTAGTAGGTTTTAGTTTTGTTAGATATTTGTATATTGTATTGGTTGAGACTGGTTGTAAAGAGTAACCGTTTTGGTTAAAGGTTGAGGTTTGTGGGTTTTTTTAGTTGTGGTAGAGCTTTTATTAATCAGGGTTTGAATGGAGCTGGTAAAGTATTCATTAAATTGTGTCCTGGTGTTGGTGGTGAAGGTGTCAGTATTGTGGGGGGCTGCTTGTTTTTCCTGGCTGTAGTATTTTATTTATGGCTTCCCAGAAATTTTGACTGTTTGTTTTGTGTTTGGCCTGTACCTCAAAATAATGGTTTTGCTTATCAATTCTTTTTTTGTTTTTTTGGACTTGTTTCTTAGTTCAAGGTAGTTTTGCCTATTTTGGCTGGTTTTGTTTTGCCTCCGTGTTTCCCATACCATATCTCTCTGTTTTAGGAGGTGCCAGATATTTTTGGTAAGCCAGGGGTGTAGTCGGATTTTGTTCTTATTTTTCTAATAGGGGGCAATCTGGCCGAGTATGTTTAGGAAAGTAGAGTTGAAGTAGTGCACTGCTTCATCTGGTGGGGGGGGGGGTTAAGACGAGTGACCGGTTACCATGATTTAAAGCTGTGATGAGGTCCTGGGATTTGAATTTTTTTGCATAGCATATTTGTTTTAGAGAAGAGGTTTTTGTGCGTTTAATGTGGTGCCTTAGAGTGAAAGTAAGTTGGTGGTTACTCAGACTATCAGGTAGTGTCCCAGAGTTGTAAGGTTGAGTAGACTGATTGGTGAAAATCCAGTGTAGAATGGATTCTTTCTTGGAGATTTATCAGTTCTGGTATGGGTCTGAATTAGTTGAGTAAAACCATGTAGGTTTATGTGAGTGGTGAGTATGGGAGAGATACATGTGGGACCAGTCAATATTAAAGTCTCCTAGTATCAGTGTTTCATGGGGGAGGGCCTGGGATGACCAGTGGGGAGTATAGCTTCTGTATTGTCATTGTTGTTGCCAGGGGGAATATATGCACCAGTTATGTTCAGTTGTTTTTGAGCTTTGAGTTTTACTTTCGAGACTAGGGTATCTGCATTATTAAATGTAGGAGGATTTATGCTTATGATGTCTACTGTAAGGTTGCTTTTGTATAATATGGCAATACCACCACCCTGTTTGTTTATCCTGTCTTTCCTGAGTAGATTATACCCTTGGGGAAATAACTAATTGTCATTGATATGTGGCTTGAGCCAGATTTCTTTGAGGAGGACTATATCAGGAGAGTACAGGGACAGGGTTGCATGCAGTTCTTCTATTTTGTTAACTGTGCTTCTGTTGATATTAAGTATTAGTAGGTCTGTTGTATTCCGTTAGAAGTTTACTGTGGCTGAGGTTTGGCATGGGGGATTCTGGGATTGATTGCAGGACCAGGATTTGAGTGAATATCACTGCTGATCAGCAGCTGAGATGCAGTCTGGACAATAGCTTTTAGGTATTTAGTCATGCATAGGTGGAATTTTAAGAAGTGTTTTTGGTTCTGTAGAGGTTGAGTGGGGCTATATCTGTATGTGAGGAGGTTTAATGGTTCTTGGTGAGGCAGTAAGAGTATTGAGTCTTGTTTTGAGAGGATTGGGTTGGTAAGTCATCGGGCTGTTAAGTATGAGGTAGCACTGATATGGTATGAAGTGATGGCAGTAATAGTGAGTGCTATGATTATTAAAATGTGTAATGTTATTGTACTGTGCATTGGTCAAAGATTGGGATATAGTTATTTATAATGTAGTTTTAACGTAATATATTTTTGATTGTATATTTGGTGGAGTTCGTTGTACTGGGTTATAAGTTGTCCTTTTATTTGGATTGAGGAGGAGTGTGGGAGGTGGAATAGATAGTTGTTGAGAATAATGAGTGGAGGAAGTGATGTAGCAGTTGGAGCATAGGCAGGTGTGATCTGATTGGATGGGAGTAGGAAGAGGGTGTAGTTTACTTAGAAATAAATGTAATGAAAGAGGGGGTGGGTGGGAATTGGGTGTAGGGTAGAGGAGCACAGTGAGCCCGCGCAAACTAACTATGCTGGCATATGTTGCACATGCACTGCCCTATTCTCTTTGCTACAAATGGCAATACCTCACACTGTCATATCCCCCCCCCTTTGAAGACTTCCTAGTTTTTTAAGTGACCCTGTAAAAACGTTGCTTGAGAGGAATGGGCCTGTCTTGGAGCACATTAACCTATACCTTGTTTTGAAAGTGTGTGTGCATTGGCATTGCTGTAATCTGGACTGGCTAATACAGGGGGTCCTCCCAAAGCCTCTTTAAGCTTTTGGAATGCCTGCTCACAGGCTGGTGTCCACACTACCTTATCTGGTCTGTTTTTCCTTGACAGGTCTGTGAGGGGAGCAGCTATTGTACTATAATTGGGAACAAACTTTTTATAGTACCCTGCTGTCCCCAAAAATGTCCTCATCTGCTTTTTGGTAACAGGGGTAGGCCTTGTCTGAATAGCTTCCACTTTGGCAGGTTCTGGCCTAATCTTACCACTTCCTCTTCTATTTCCCAGGTAGGAGACCTCTACCATACCCACCTGACACTTTCTGGGCTTAATGGTCAACCCTGCCCCAGTCTGCCCAGGACCACCCTAATATGCTGAGGCTTCATTATGTTAACATAGTACAATTTGTGCCCCTGCCTCCTGCCTGGCAGGATTACCACATAATTAACATTGTTAACCTTCCTTACCTCTTCGAAGGATCTCTTCCAAGCTGCTTGCAGCTTTTTGTGTCTGACAGGAGTGAACACCATAACCTGCTATCCCACAGCATACTCACGGGCTCGTACATTCCTGTCATACCAGAACTTTTTCTGCTGTTGGGTTTGGGCTGCTGCCTAGTTCCCCTGGGCCAAGCCCATGAACTGTCTAAGCCTTGTCCTGAGCTTTAGGACATATGCCACTACTGACTCCTTGCGGGATTCACACTTGCCCCCCTCCCACTCATCACTAATCAAATCTAAAGGCCTCCTCACCCTATCACTGTACAGCAACTCAAAGGGTGAAAAAAATGTAGATTCATGTGGTACCTCTCTGTATGCCAACAGTAGATAGAGCAAATATTTGTACCACTCTCTCATAAACTAGTCTGCAAATGCCCATAGAGTTGTCTTTAATGTAGAGTTTAACCTCTCCACAAGACCATTAGTCTGGGGATGGTCGGGGGTGATCTTTATGTGCTTCACCCACAACGCTTCCACAGACAAGCCAGCAGGTCTGACTTGAAATTGGCACCTCTGTCAGTCAGTATTTCTCTTGGGAAACCTACCTGCTGAAAATCACTAGTAAAGCATTAGACACCTTCTCTGCCTTGATGGAGGACAGAGCCACCGCTTCAGGGTATGTAGTAACATGATCTACTACCACCAGGATATACTTCTTCCCTGTGGAACTTGGGGTACTCGGAGGCCCCATAATATCCATAACTACCCTCTGAAACGGCTCCTCAATCACAGGCAAAGGCATCAATGGAGCTTTGACCTTGTCCCCTGTCTTGCCTACCTTTTGCCACTGTTCACCGGTCCTGCAGTATCCTGTTGCATCCTTTGCAATCCCAGGCCATTAAAAGTTCTGCATAATAGGTCTCTTGATACACTTTATGCCCATATGACTCGCAAAAGGAATGTCATGGGTTATGGCTAGAAGTGCCAGATAGTAGGGTCTGGGCACTACCAACTGCTGTATTACCTCACTCTCTGGCCCTCCCTCAGGGGTCCACTCTTAATACAGTAACCCTTTGTTCCAGTATACAGATTCCCCTTTTCCTTGAACATCAGGTGTCTCCTTAGCTACCTCCCTCAAACTTCATTAAGTGAGATCCGAAAGCTGAGCCTGTCTCATTTCTGTCTTTGTAACTCCTCCCAGCTCCACTTCCACAGGAAACCTAGTATCTTCCAACAATGGCATCTCACCGTGAACCTGGGTACTACCACTTGCCTCTCTGTTTCCACTCACCCTGTCCACGGGAACATCAGTATCGACCAGCAGCTGTGATTCACTTTCAGGCTCACTGCTACAAGGTAGTTCCCTCCCTGAAATAGCCACATCACTATCTCCAGCTTCAGGTGTGGGGGTCTGTCTGGTCTCCCCAGCCTATCAGACCTACATGATTATCTCCAAACCTGACTGCTTGTAACTGCATGCACACAAGGTACTGCATTATCCAAAACTCATTCCCTATCAAGACATCTGCAGGAATGTCCTCAAACACGGCTACCTGCTTGCTTCCAAAGGTATTTGTAATAGGATCCCTCTTAAAGGCTGTGACTGGAGTGGACTGCCCAAGCAAGTACTGCTCCTCTTTAACCATTGTAGGCTTCATAATAGTTATGTCAGAGGCTGACAATCTCTTAGCAGTGGCCTGTCTTCCATCCACTAAGATAGGATCAAAACTCCAGTGATAGTTTGGTACCCCTGTTGTCTCTAGACAACTTACTACTGGCATGCTATTATTCACACTTGCTGGTTCTCTCACCTTTTGTTCCCCAACTTGCTTTAGTGGACATTTGTATGCTACATGGCACATCTATTTACATTTAAAATACCTAACCCCTGATCCTGGCTGTGTACCTGAACTAATGGGTTTCCTTTTTACTGGTAGACTCTCTTGGGGTGATTTAGGCTGCCCATAATGGCTTCCGATATATCCATATGCAGTACTAGGTATTCCCTTCGTGTGCATGGATGCTCTGCTTGCTAAGCAGAGATCCCCTTTTCTCCTCAGCTTATCTGCAAAGTTATGCTCCCAGTCTGACAAGCAAATTCTCATGTACTCGGGCAAAGCATTAAGGGCTTATTACCTCACCAAAAGGTCTGCCAGTCTTTCAAAAGTGTTGATCTGACACCCACTCACCCACCTATGAAAATAAGTGCTTAACATAGCAATATGATCACATACACTTTTCTCTGCTTTGTGTCTATGCTCATTAAACTTTTTTCTGTAAGATTCAGAAGCAGTTAACTAAACATTGTTTTACTCTATCATAGTTTAAACATTCAGTATCAGACAGTTTAGAAACAGCAGTTACAGTTTTACCATGGAGTAAGGGGGTCAGGAACCATACCCAGAGCTCTTGGTCAACATTATACTGTTTACATACTCTTTCAAATATATGAATAAAACTATCAAAGTCATCCCCTTCTGCAAATTGTGGAAGAAATGTACTGACCTTTATTGCTTTTGAGGTCCAGTTATTCCCTTCCCCATTACCTCCATGACCCAGACGAAGGGTCAACATTTCTCTCTCATACTGATGCTGCTTATCCTTTTCTTCAGCCTCCACATGCCGCAGTCTGTCTTTGATCTCCAAATGCTTTGTCTCCAGTTCATGCTGACACTATCCCCTTTGCATCAGCCTCAAAACACCACAGTTTCTCATTTTCTTCAATCTCCAAATGTCACAGTGTCTTCAGTCTCCAAACATTTAGCCTCCATTTCAGGTCTCTTAAACTCTAGTTGGATTTTTAAGTCGTCTGAGGTTATGGTGAACTGACCCGTTTCAGAAGGCTGTACATCTCCATCATCAGACAGGTTGTCCTCCTGGCTACTGGTCCATGCTGCAGCTGCGATTATGTCTGAAATAATTTCTTCTTTAGTCCAGTTAGCATGCACCAGTCATTTGGCTTTTTACACCTTTAACAACTGGTTCTTTGTCAGCTTACCATAATCCTCTGCTGACATCTTTTCCTACTTTCCCTGACTAAATATAAATAATACAGTTATGAAAATGAAACTCTGAATGTTTGCCTCGTGGCTGTTGCTGCCACTAATATGTGACAGCCTCTCTACCCATGCCAATAATCAAGGATGTTCTATCCTCTCCACTGACACTGGTGAGAGACGGTCACTAAAAACAGAAATGAACTTGCATAATAGTTTAAATGCAGCTCTCTGCATCAAGCACAATTTCCCCCAAGAGCACACACAACCTGCTTCAGGCATATGGGGCTGGACTCTCTCCAGATCCCAAAGAAGACTTACTTTGGAGCCTGTGTCCCAGTTCAAAGTAGTTGACATACCCACACCTGGGTATTTGATTTTCACATACACCCACCCACACACACACACACACACACTCCTGGGAGAGGCTGGTACAGATTTACTAGCTGTGCCCTTCTGCCCAGATTATAAGTTAACCTCACTGCCAGCAGTCAACCACGATCAGGCTTTTACAAGGGTATCAAATTGTACTGAGTAAAATCAATGACAACATAAATGGTAGAGTGTAACCAAAACAGCCAGGCGTTTTGGAGTGGCCAAGGCATGACTAAAATAAGCACAAGTACTCTATATAAGTATTATATAAAAGAGTAGCCAAAATGATGGGTATAAAAATATTTAAATAATACAATAGAAAACACATGAATGCTAAATATCTAAGTAAGATAAACATTAGAGTTTAAATCACAGGAGAAATAAAAATATCACAGATGGACAGATTCAAACAGATGCAGAAAAAACACTACCTAACTGATCTCGTATTTCCTGACTGTTTCAAGAATAACTGTTCCTTAGCTAACTTAATACAGCAATGCAAGATTAGATGCTGAGATGCTTACTTCAACAAGCAAGGTGATGAGGTTCTAACAGACTGAACTCAACTAACTGTGATAACTCATAGATTTTTATATAAGTTCATAGGTTCATACTAGGCTATCTGCCCTAGGGCATTTATAAGCCTAGCCAGAGTGTGTTTGGCTTTCGCCACCCATTTTAAATTAATTTTGCTATGCCCTTTTTCGAGGTTAGTATACTGTGCCTCTATCTAACAGTGACACAGAACTGATACCCGGGGTAAACCTATGATCTCCCATCCACTCATCAAGATTCCTCTTGAAGAGAGTCAATGAGGGACTCTGCCTAACCTGGACTGGGATTTTATTCCAGAGTGAAGGGAGCCTCTGGGTTATGAATCTGTCCCTCCAGCATGTCCTATTTATTTCAGTGCTGAGGTTCAAGTCTCTCGAGCGAGTAGCTCGATGGGATTTGGATTTTCTGAGGTGCAGCATGTCCATTAATTCCAGGTTGGACATGGCTTTATACGTCAGGCACAGATCGCCTCTGAGCAGGCAGAATGCCACTGAGTAGAGCTGGAGTTTCTTTAACTGGGCAGCATATGGCATCTGTTTGAGCCCTTTGATCCTCTTGGTGAGGTACTTTTGGGGTCTTTCCAGTTGCTGCAGGTATCTGGTAAGGTACATCCCAAAAGGGGCATTGTACTCAATTATGGGCCTGATGAGGGATGAGTAAAGAGGCACGATGACCTCCCCTGATCTAGATGTGAATCCCTTCATGATTAGGTGGGCTATATAAAATGTTTTTCTAACCACTTTGGCCAAGTGGTTTTCAAATCAGAGATTATCAACTTGGGTCCCCAGGTCCCTAATTACTTCTTCTGTACTTAATGGATTACCACCTATGTGGTAATTTGTGGGCACTTTGTTTTTGCCAAAGGGGATGACTATACACTTTTTGGCGTTTAGTTTGAGGCCATGGCTCTGGCACCAGTTGTCTGTTTCTATGAGGCCCTTTTGGAGGATGCTTGTGTCGGCTGGAGAGTCGATTATGGCACCCAGTTTGCAGTCATCTGTGAACTTGGTCAGTCACAGTCCTTCTGTGTTTGCCTGTACCTCCGAGAAATATATACCGAACAAGAGAGGTCCCAGGACTGAGCCTTGTGGGGCGCCACTTGTAACTGGTTTGGCGTCTGACATGGCTCCAGCAATTCTAACCATGTGGTTTCTGTCCTTGAGCCAGTTTGCAACCCATCTAGTGACATAGGGGTTTATATTTAAGCTGGTGAGCTTATCTATAATGCCCGAGTGGGGTATTGTATCGAAGGCTTTTGAGAGGTCCAGATAGGCTGTGTGGACCACCTTCCCCTCGTCAATGGCCTTGGTGACTGTTTCAAAGAAATCGACTAGGTTTAAGAGGCGAGATCTGCCCTTAACAAAGCCGAACTGGGTAGGATCCAGTATCTGTAGGTCCCCAATATCTTTATTTATGAGGTCCATGATGATCCTTTCCATAGCTTTGCAGACCAAGCTAGTCAGGCTTATGGGGAGATAGTTTCAAGGATCCATTGAGGCACCACGTTTGTGGAGAGGGACCACTGTTGCTGTACGCCACTCTTTGGGTACATATCCTGCAGTAAGGCTGAGATTGAACAGTAGTTTTATGTTTGGGTTTAGCTCTTCTTGGAGTTCATGTAGGATGCAGCCCGGGACACCGTCTGGTCCCATTGATGCTGTGTTTTTTGCTTTGGAGAGGGTGGCTCTTACCTGAGCATCTGAGATGTCGGGGGGGGGGGGCAGCACTCTGCTGGGATAGATATTTGCCCTTGTGGTGGGGGGAGAGGTTTGCGCTGAACCTGTCAGCTAGGATGTTGGCAATGTCTGTGGGCTCTGTGTATTTTTTGTCATTTTGGACTAATTCTGAGCATATCTGGGAATTCCCACCCAGGTTCCTAACATAACTAAAGAAAGCCTTGTGATTATCCTTAGTGTCCTGTGCAGTTTTTCTCTTGAAGCTGGCCTTAGCCGATTTTATGAGTGCCCGTAGTTTTTTGCTAATACTGATCAGAGATGCCTTCCCTTTTTGGGATTTTGCTCTATCATGTAGTAGCTTCCTCCTTCTATTGTATAGTTTGTTTATGGCTGGGGTCCACCAGACAGGACGTCTGCCTTTGGAGGATTGGGTCTTGGTTTTATTTGGGATTGTATGATCCATGCATTCCTGAAGGTGTTCATAGAATGCGTTTATAAAGGATTCTGCGGTCTGGGCCATATTTTCCACAGGCCCGGGGGCTTTGAAGGTTCCAAAGAAAACAAAAACTACCCATTTGATCACCTGACTCTAGTAAATGACACGTTCCGAGCTTTGCTAAGATCTGTTACAGTATCTGAAAGCTGTAGAATAATTTTGAAAACTTCTACTTTTCCCTTCCAGAATTCTTTGTTTAAACATAAACATTTAATCAGTTATAATAACACTGTTGATAACATTTTTAACACAAGCATCTGTTTAAGTCAGTGTGATAGTCAAAAGACACATATTTATTTACAAAACTCCAGCTATCTATGCTGACATGTGTTACATATGCATTAACCTATTCTCCCTGGCACTGATGGCAATACCTCACATCATCACAGCAACTGGTAGCCACTTGGGGGTTCAAAGGACAGATGGAGACACATCATTTTCTAGGAGATGTTTGCAGTGTTCCATGTCTTGAAGGTCACCCACCACCTTTGGACTACGGGTCCTCTTCTGGTTGTTACAGACATAAGCACAGTGATGTGGTACCTCAGTAAACTAGGGGGTACTAGGTCTTACCCTTTGTGACAATTGGCATTAAGAGCCTTGGAGGTGGCTTCTCCGTATTCTGTCTCTCTTCAGGCATCAGACATTTTGCCAGAGCAGAACATTTGGCAGACTGACTGAGCAGATCTTGGGTAGACCCCGCACAAGTAGAAGCACAAGGCAGTGGTGGTCCAGGATTTAGTTCAGATGTGGGGAACACCTGTGATAGATCTGGTCACTTCTTTCCAAACAGACAGCTGGAGAAATTCTCTTCCTGACATTCTTGCAGCCAACTTGGAAGACGGATGCATTCTGTTTCCACTCTTTCCACTGATTTACAAGGTACTTCTGAAAGTTCAAAGGGAAATGCCTGAGATCATTGTGGTGTGACCCCTTATTGGCCCAGGCAATCTAACTTCTCCCTGTTTGTGGCATTGGCCAAATGTAATTACTGCAGACTTGCTGACACAGTACTGGGGGTGACTGGTACACCCTGATTTGGAGAAACCTCGTTTGACTGCATGGATGATTCTGTTTAGGCATCTGTTTCTTGAGGATGTGCAGCAGGTGTTAAAGGCGGCCAGAAAATCTGCTGGTAGTGCTGTCTAAATCAAAACAGGGTCCTTTCTGGTTAATTTTATCTCCCTGCTCTTGTAATATTAGTATGAGCTACTTCAGGGTGGCTTAGTTTATGGATCCACTAAGGTGCACTTAGTGGCCATCTCTTCTTGTCTACCAGTGGATCCTCCTCTTTTTTTTCTGTTTGGTAAAATAGTTCATGAAGCAAGTATTGCATATGAAACTTCTTCGCAAGCAAATTCCTCCTTTGTGAGCTCTCAACTATGTTCTTGAAAAGTTGACCTTGCCACCTTTTGAACTGGTAGCTTGTGTTGATCTTATGTTCATCATGTGGAAAACCGTTTTGCTTTTTGCTATTGACAACTGCAAGCAAGTTTCTGAGCTGGATGTTGTCATAGTGTAATTATCCTACCTGATTTTCCAGAGGATAGGGTTGTGTTACACACTTAATCATTTTTCAGGCAGAACGTCATTTTCTTAATTTTCTATCAGTCTTTTAATCAGTGTGATCTTTCCAGAACCTAAATAGGAAGAATAGAAGTTACTTTCTAAATTGGTTGTGCATAGGCACCTCAGTTCTACCTTGACAGAATAAAGCCCTCTAGGAAGTCAGAAAGACTTTGTTTCCTTTTCTGGGGCACAGCAAGGTCATCCTCTCTCTAAACAATTCATTGCACGTGGGTTGCTCTCTGGTATTTTTGTTACACCCACCCATGGAGAGGTAAATACAGGCAAGGTAAAGGCACTTTCCACCAGGGCCTTTTCCTCATCAGTGACATTTTGGAAAGGAGTAGATTCTAGAAGTATTCTAGAAACAACAAGTTGGTTCCCCTTCCTTACCTTCAAACTACAAACTGGATGAGTTTCTAGTTCCAGTGCAGACTTTACGAAGTCCATTCCCCAGGTGCTCTTGGACACTTATCCTTCCTCCTCACCTTCCAAGTGCTCTGGATTATGCCATCCATGCTGCATTTAAGGCAGACCACTCGCAAAGTTCTGCAGTTCAACATTGAGTGTTTGCTCCACTTTGTCCATTGTGATTGACTGATATACCACAAAAATAGCCAGTCGGCATGCAGGTAATATGAGTCAGTCAGAGGTTGACTACTGATGCCAAGCATGCCAATCAGGAGAAGCAGAAACATGAACAATTCCTTAAAAAAGGAAATTGCAGGGCTTACTTTACTTTTCTTTATGGATTTAAGTTCTTCACTGATAAACTTCAGAGTGAAGAAGGCAACAACAGCTTTTTCTTTAGGAGGGCAGTGGCATTAGGATTCAGGAGGTTCCTAACATTGATGGATTAGCTCGGCCATTGGCAAAACTTTGGGAACTGCAGCAGTTCAACTTCAAGCTAAAAGCAAGGATATTAGAATTGTGCAACAGAACAGAAGATCGGTGAAGAGTGGAGACTACGGTAAAATGTGCAAGCCAGTGCTTACCAAAATGATCTGTGATTTTTTTTCTCTACGGAAGTATATCTTTAGGTGATGTATCTTTGGCTTACAGGTTTTGTTAGAGAAGTAGAGAAAGAATAGGCAAACTTTTGTATATTTTTATAATTTGTGTTTAGTGGAGAGGGGAGTTCTCTGGTGTACATTTGGGGTGGGAGTAGGCAAAGTCTGGCAGCATAAAGTAATTTAGAGGGGTTGGGAAATTCTAGCGGCTTGGATTTTTTTGCTTGCATTGTCTGTAGGAAGACAAAAGAGCTGATTAATAACTTCAACAAGGAGCTTACATAATAAAAAATATTAAGTTATTGTGCAGAGTAATAAGATTCATTATTGTTAAGTCTATTGTACATTATAATTTTAGTGTTGTTGAGGATAGATGAATTTTGTGCTGTGTATTTGGGGGGAGGTAGGGAAATTCTGGCATGTTAGGTATTTACAGGGCTGCAGCTTGAACTCTCCTTCCACACTGTCTGTAGGAGGGAAGAACTGCTTACTAATAACTTCAGCTAGGAGGGCTTAGGATGGCAAAAATGAGTTAATTTTTACTTACAAGTAATTTTTATGCATTGATATAATTCAGTATTGTTTACCGTGAATAACTGTTAAAATTGTTTTTAAAACGATTGTGTGACTTGCCCTTTCAATGTTGAACTTCAAGGAACATGGACTTTTTAAGATTCAAAATGAGGAATATTCCTTATAAGGATGTACACTTGAAGAGGTATTGTTTAATAACTCGTGTGAAATGCAATTTCCCAGTGACATAAATGCATAGGTTATGAGAGCTGCTGCTTTTGTTTTCTGACTGTAAGTGGATGATTTGTTATTGAATGCATACTTAGTTATGATATTGTTTTTGGTGATTATACAATAATTTTTTTTGTTTACTTCAGTTACCCACTTTTTGTAGTAAAGAATCTAACATGTATACAGTATTAATTCTTCATTGATTCATATTTCGACTTACTGATTTTGCTTTAAAGACCACTTCAGCCCAGCACTGCCGAAATAGTACATTTTCGGGCAGTAGAAAGATAGTGTTTCACATTTTGCCTGTTTGTCACACATTGTCAGGTTATGTGCTCCACATTGATCTCTTGACAGGTTGAGACCAATGCCTGCTTCCTCCCAGGCTGGGTAAACTTTGGGAATCTACCCATATACCAGTAAGGCATGTTTATGGAACATCGTACATTTGTGTTAAGTTCCACTTAACTGTAACAGTAGATGTTCGTAGACCACATTGCTCTACTGACAGTACCCTTCCACCTCCCCCTTTCTGTTGGGTTCATGTAGTTGGTTGTAGGAGGTGCTGTTGAGTTTAGTTCAGTAACTTTTTTGATTTGTGTGTGTGTTTTTTTAATTTCTCCAAGTCTTTTGGGTTTCTAATACCATGACTGGAATGGACCCTATTCCTAAGTCAAAGTACAGTTAATGGTCATGAAATTAGTATTGTTTCAATCTTTGATGTCAGCCAGAAGTGCTCTTCGCAGCACCTGTAATGTGCCCAGTAATGACTCCTCTTGCAATTTGTATGGAGTTACATGTATTGGTAGCATATCTAAATACAATTATAGGTTCTTTTTTATAAAGCATTGTGGATCTTAGTACTATTGGAACTGTCTAGGTATCTTTCTTCCACATTGTACTCATTTCTGCCTGCAAATCCTGATATTTTATGACTTTGTGTTTCTCTCTATGCAAGACACTGTAGTCACTGGTTGTAGCAATTTCAGTAATCAATGCTACTTTTGTCTTCTTTTCATGGACCACTATATCTGTTTTTCTCAAATTTGTCTTTTGAAATGTTGGTAATGGGTGATCCCATGTGATGTAGACTTCATCATTTTCTATGATGCTTTATGGCTCATTTTTCCAGTGGTTTTTTTAGCTACTTCAGTACCATAATGTTTGCACAATCTCCAGTGCAACAAACTTGCCACATTATTATGCCTTTTAGTATACAGTCCTTCTGCCATTACTGTGTCACACCCAACAATGAGGTTTGTGACTGTTTCTAATTCTGTTTTACAAAACCTACATTTCTGTGTTTCTCCCACATGTTCAATGGACTTTGTAAGCCAACGTGTGCATAGCCCACTGTCTTGGGCTGTCAATATTAATCTTTCATATTTTGGTTTAAATTCAACTCTCCTTAACCATTCCTGCATTCGATCCTGATCAACATGAGGTTCTTCCAGAAGTTTTCTATACTTGCAACTATACTTTCCACATTTCTTGCCTTCTCATCTGATCCTTCACCTTATATTCTTTCTTTTGTATTTTGGCACATTCAGTTGCTGCCTGATTTTATCTACTTCTGGTTTGATTTACATTCTTGCTTGATGTCAATATGCTTCTTCTAGACTAAGCAGGGAAGCCCTCTTAGATTTAATCTATCTCCTCATGTTTCAAAACTTTCACTACGTTTGGGTTCTGTGAGGTCAGCAGATATGTGTGCAGTCCTACAATTGCAGATCTATACATGTAATCAATTTCAAGGAGGCCCATACCCTCTTCGCAACGGGGAATATATAATCTTGGCATGCACTTATTGTTATAAATCATTTGGTGAGCATAAGGCTTCCTATTTGTTTTCCTATCTAATATATCCAACACGTTTTGGGGCTAGTCAATCACTTCAAAACTGTAAGTTAGGACAGGAAGAGAAAATTGGTTTATAGCTTGAATTTTGTTCCTAGATGTCAGCGCTGTTTTCAGGATTAATTCAAGTCTTCTAAAATATTCCTTACTATGTTTTATTCACATTTGTTTATGCTTCACTGTCGATCCTTCATCAGTTCCCAAATACAGTAGAACCTCTGCACGTTGATCACCCAAGGGACTGTAACAAACTGGTCAACATAAGGAACTAAGCCTGCTGTACTGACACGTACATGTACTTTACTTTCTTGTACAGCTTTTATTAGAGAATATCATACAAAATCATATATAATCAAAACACAGTAAAATCATACATACAGTATCATACAAAATCAATACATTTCCTGTTTTCTCATGATTTAATCATTCTTTCCGGAAAAAAAAAAGTCAAGTCTTGGTCTGTTTCTTATTCTTATTACAAAGGTAATAAGCACCGTCAACACTGGCTACACCAGTCAGCATACCTGGGCATTTTTCCACAGCAAATTACTTCAACTGCATTATCAGATGCCTGACATCCTCTTCTTTTGGAGTCTCTGCAATTTTTGTGTCATCCACACTTGCTTCTTCTACTCCATCAGCTCCTTTATGCACTTTTACACTGGTCTGTACTTCGGTCAGTATCACTTGGAAAATTGCCTTTGGGTCTTGTTCATTACAGTTTGCCACCTCATCATCCATTGCAACAAAACCTTCAGAATCTACTATTTTGAATTCTGCCATGGGAGATGGGCTGTCTTATGGGGCCAAAACATCGTGCTCTTGAGTTGGGACAGATCCAGCTTCCTTAAAACACTTCTGTACCATTTCTAGCTGAACTATATTCAAAGCAGAACTGATCCAGAGGACAGCATCCAGAGCGTTAACTGATGCAGAGGATGAAGTTGCTTCCATAGACGAATCACAGGTTTGTGTTTTAGTAATGACCCACTGCAGGAGTTGGGCCTGGTAGTGCATTTTAAATGTTTTGATGATGCCTTGGCAAGAGGTTGGATTTCTGAGGTTGTGTTTGGAGGCAGAAATGTCAGTGTCACGACTGTGAGATGATTCACTTGCGGGTGGCCAACACAGTGGTCTACTGTCAGAATAGACCGTTTCTTCTTCATTTTTCAGTCGATACACCTTACCCAGTCCTCAAATGGACACTTTGATCTCCATGTGACGGGGAAGTCTCCAGGCTTCAGGCTCTTGAATGTGTGTGTTTTTTGCCAATTTACCAATCACCAAGGGCTTTAGTTTCTCTCCGGTTGAGCTAGCACAAAGCAGAACTGTGAAACATTCTTTGGAAAGTTTTTTACTCTTACGCTTGTCACCCTTCATGATTAGGCTGCTGTCAGGCATTGCCTTAAAAAAAAAGACTCTGCACTCTTTGAAGCCTCTGGCGAAGTCTGGGAACTTTTTCATGAACTCTTCCACAGCTTCTACTGGAACTTCATTGGATTCACCACACGACTTTCTGGGAGATCTCATGTCTCAGTTTAAATTTCTCGAGCCAGCCACTTGATGCTTGAAAATCTGCCATCCCAAATTCCTGTGCAAATTATTTAGCAACTTCTTGGATCATCGGCCAGGAGATTCGGGCATTAACTGCCCTCATTTGTTTGAACCAACATAATGTGGCTTTATTGACTTCATTGATGGTAGTTTTCCTTATTTTCTGCTGTAGGTCTCTGTTTTCCTTACCATATCTCTCCAAGTACTCATGTTTACGTTTTTGGATGTTGCTAACTGTGGTCTTGCTAACACCAAAATGTTCCGCCATCTTTCTTTGGTTGCTGCTTTGCAGAAAATGTAGATCAACCTTTTCCTTCAATGTCAACTCTTTAAATACTTTCCTTTGGGCCATCATGTCTCAATTAACTGTAAAATGTTTCAGTAATTGTAGGATGTACCTACATTTTAGATCAGTCCTTCACGCTGAAAAATTCTTCAGCAACATGTGATAAGCAATAGGACTTTAGGCCTATTCCAACATGCAGTAATAATAAAACATGAAAAAAGAACTTATAGTAAAGAAAAAAATAATACAACTAAGGGGCAAAGCCCACACCTTCTATCCCTTGGTGTAGAGTAGACTCAACTGGTAAAGTTATAGAGGGTAAATTTAATATTGTCACAGTCCAAGTGGTCAAGATACAACTTACAGAAGTGATCAATATAGAGAGGTCGGTCTTCCATTGCGTACATGTGGTGCATGTCCAGTCTGTGAAAATTAGATCAACTTGAGGTGGTCAACTATGGAGGTTCTACTGTATTTATCCCTCTTGCTCAAGTTCTTTTATATCACATTCTTGTCCCAAACTGATGTTTTCATGTTTTCTTGGTGGTGCAGTTTTCTTGCTTTAAAGGTTGCTTTTACATACTTATCAAGACCAAATGGCATTCTTATATCATCTGAAAAAGTTTGACTACTTGTAGTTGTGCTTTCAGTTCCTCATCTGATTTGCTATGCAGTTTTAAATTATCAACAAAGAGAAGATGAGAAGTCTTTACACTTTGTTGCTTTCTAGGAGCCAAATTATAGCCATGGCCTAATCTGTTAAATAGACAGCTTAATTGGTTAAGGGCAAGACAGAATAGCAGAGGTGACAGGGAGTCACCCTGGACTATCCCACTTTGGATTTTTATCCATGGAATAATAATTTGTCCATTATCATGACTTAATTGTAAAGTGGTCTGCCACTATTTTGTGGTCACTGTAATGTAGTTTATCAGTGTAGAATGTATTTTATACATTTTAAGCACTCTTTTATCCACAAATATGTTGTACATCAAATGCATTTTTGTAGTTAGTCTATGCCATACTTAGATTCTTCCCCTTTTTACAGTTTTCCATGATGACTTTATTTCGAAAAGATGATCCTTTGTTTCATATGACTTTTATTTCCCTTTTGTTCTATCGCCATGATTGAGTTTTCTTCTAAATGACTATAAACTCTGTTGGCATGAATTCCCATGTATAGTTTATAGGTAGTTGGAAGGCAAGATATTGGTCTATAATTTTTAGGGTAGCTTGCAGGTTCACTCAAGTAGGAGCACTGTTTTTCCTGTTAGCCTGCTTGGTGTCTGTTCAGGGTGTGCATATAAATAGTTCTTACTCATGGCTAAATCTTTGTGCAAAGATGTAATACATTTAGCCAGAAGTTAGTACTGCACCTGAGCCTGCTGTTTTTCAATTGGAGGCTTTTCTGAACTTTGTTTCAATCTTTGTGACTGTTACTTCATTCCATTTCATATCCTGTCCCTTTGAACTTCTCATACATTTTTTTTGTTCTTCTATCCATTTTGCATCTTTGTTCCACAGGATCTTCATAAATCCTTCTCCAAAATTTATCTATTTCTTCTTTTTTGGGTGGTCTTTCAATCCTTTTTCCTTGTTTCCTAATTCTCTATAAAACTTTTTAGGGTCATCAATAAATTGCTTATTTTGTTCTTTCCCGTTATATTTATCTGTCTCTTCTAGGTTTTTCTGCCTGCACTGATATTTTTAGTTTATTATTTGCAATAGTGCATGATAGAGCCTGATCCGTTATAATATTGCTCATTGCTTTTATCATGTCTATCTCTGAGTATTTTTGTTGATCTGTTCCCTCTTCTATACTCCTGTAATAGTGGCAATTCTTATCTTAACTGCTTTACCGTTTTCTCTATTCAGTACTTCCATTATGGTATTCGATTTCTCCCCTTCCTTTCCCTTACTACCCTGTGTTCTTGTGGTAGTACTTCTGTTATATCACATGGATGTCTATGGACAGGCCTAAATACACTGTTCATTTGTTTTCTCAAACTTCTGTCTTTTTGGGTTTTATTGACATTCTTCAGTCTATTTTTTTCATTGATATTAATATATCTATGTATCTCTGTTAAATCAAGAACTCTTCTCTTAGCTCATTTTCTTCTAAACTGAGGGCACATTTTTTGTTCTCCATTTTCTGCGGGTATTCTGTAGAAAGTTTTATATCCTCTTCCTGACACACATTCCCTTTAATTTCATCCTGTGTGATTAGTTGCTCTGTCGTATGGGGACGCACTGACCTATCACTCCTCAACACTGATTGCTCCAGAGTTGCCACAGTTTCCTGTTCCTTCCCTTGCTGTCCAGCGTCAAATAAACGTTTATACTGGCTTTCTGTGTAAGGCTCCAAAATATCTTCATATGGCAACTGACCAGTTGCTTCCCGTTCCACTGGTTTCTTCTCAATTTGGATGTCTATCGCTCTATCCTGTTGTGATGCTTTCTCAGTTAGGTTTTCTACACTAAATCCTTCACTTCGTAAGTACTCCATAACTTCAGGTTCGATTTCTTTAACTTTCCATTACTAATCTTTTCTACTTTTCCCCTTTGTCTTCTTATTTTTTGTATTGTAAAGTTTTCCCTGTCCGGATTCCTTTTGTTGCTGCTCTTTTTGTATTGATTAGTTTTGCTTTCTACTTTGCATAAATACTACACCATATTAAATCCCTATTTCTTTCCCATGTTCATATTTCTTCTTCAGATGTCTGTTGATCTTCCTGTTTCTCCTTACTTTGAGGACTTATTCCATCATGCTGTGATATAACCTGTGTTAGACAACAAATCTGTCACTTCGCAGGCATTCCATAACTTCAGCTTCTACTTTTTAACTTCTGATTTAATGACCTTCTTTTCTACATTCCCTCTTTGTGATATTTTTTTTATTGTGACATTTTCCATATCCGTATGTCTTTGCCTATATTTCTTTTAAATATCTTTGGGGCTGCCTTTTTTGTATTGATTAATTTGGCTTTCGACTTTGCATAAATATTACACCTTATCAAATCTGTGTTTCTTTCCTGTGTCCATATTTCTTTTTTATACTTTTCAAACATCTCTAGGTTTTGTTGTTTATATTTATTTCCTCAGATGCTTCGTTTTCCAAACAGATCAAAATTTTTTGGTCTGTATAATGTTTTTCACAAATTTGTTGCATTAATGAATGCATTTTTTTTTATTTGAGGCTTCTGACAGTTTTTCTTTTGGAAGTATTTTTCGTTCCTCTAATTTCTGTCGTAATCTTTTTGTATATCTTGCATCTGGAAATTCTGGGCTTTTTGCATAATAGTAACAATAAATAATTAGTTTCTTATCCTCAATAGTCCACTCTTATCAGTTTTTGTGATTCCTGGGGACTGCTGTTTCCTTCTACAATCAGGGCTGTATGGTGTTTGGAATGCTTGTGTTTCATTTGCTCTTCCTGTTGGACCCTAGGAAACTGAAAGGGCCTGTCTGTAAATGTGAAGAACAGTCCTGGTCCTTCCAGATCATTGGTTCTTCACCCTCAAAGAGAGGCAGTGGGAGGTGTTCTGAACTTTGACAGACTGCCAGAGGGAGAGTAGCAGGCAGTACTACCAATGTGTCAGCAAGGCAGTGTGTTCTGTGAAAATCTACTGTTACAGGTAAGTGGAACTTTTTTTACAGGTGTACTTTTTCACAGTCTTGGTAGTCCTGGGGTTCATGGCCCCATGCATACCAATGGTTACTCTAGCAAAATTACATATGAGAAACTGCAGTTGTACCTTAAGAACAGATGACGGCAAGAATGCTCTATATCCGGAGTACCCATTCCCCCTCTTACCTTGCATAAAGAAAAAGTTTTCATGGTAGTTTTCATACCAGATACACCAAAACTTGTTACCTTTCATAACGGCCTGGGAGCCCAGACTGCCACCACAGACTCTGGCACAGCCTGGTGAGTACATGTAGGAGACGGAGTATTTAGGTCCATAAGACAAGAACTATAAGAAAAGACACATTGTGTCAAACAGAAGATGGCAGTAGTTTTAATCCTCAAAATGTCAAGCCCATTTATACTCCTGGGACACTTAATATCTCCAAGGTCAGAACCACAGTTTTGTGTTCACATCAACAAACAAGGGGGGTACCTACCTGTTATGCACTTTGACAGTGCAACAATGGTGATTACCTGGAAATCATGCCCTGACCCTGTAGCTGACTTATATCCCATCTTATGAGAACGTCATGGTGGACAGGCTGAGCAGAAGTTAAGTAGACCCACATGAATGGATGTGATCCTAGACTTGTCACGCAGGTAGTGTGTGCAAGATGTAGGCCTTTTTGCTCCTCCAGACAAGAGGCAACTGAGGAAATTTTGTGCTAGAGTAGTAGCCGTAAGAACACGGAGAGTGAGTGGATGCCTTCTCCATTCTGTTGATTGGTTAATTTCTCTGTGCTTTCCATCCAGTTCTCCTAATCCCTAAGCTATTAAGGAAAAAGAAGAAGCCAAAAATGTTATTGGTTGCTCCATTTGGCCCAAAAGAGACAACATTTGTTTTCCTTTCTGCTAAATATGGCAAGTACAGAACTCAGACCGTTGGCCTTCTGTACTGACAACTTTGATGGTCTAGCACTCATTCTGGTTAGGCACATTTTCTCAGAGTATGTGCATATTTTAAGGGAGGTTGGGAAACCTAACATGAAGAAATCATACCTGCCAAAAATTGGGTTATTCTGTCTTTGGTGCCTTGCCTAAGACCAGGACTCAGTTTAAGTAGATGTATTTCTGGTACTCTGCTGCCTGTAAGATTTTACAGAATGGATCCTATGGGTCTTTATTATGCTTGCCTAATGGGTATGTGTGTATAATATGAATATTAGGCATTTCAGCTTGCTTACCAGTTGGTAACCCCCTCTACTCACAGCTGCCAGTTTAGGAATTCCTGAAGTGGGTGTTGCACATTAGACCACCAAAATGAGGCATTACTTCAACATAGGACCTCAACTTTGTCCTAGAGATTTGTGTGGATGGAAGGATGGTACATGATAAAAAGTTTACATTGGCAACCTATTTCCTCATCTCCTCATACCTTTCATGGAATGCCAGCTTTTTTGTGGATTTCACTTCTGAAAGAAAAAAAAAGTTCAGAAATGCAGGCCCTCATGGGCAAAGAAAGCCTGAATTTCACAAGGATATCATCGCACTATGAACCAAACCTACCTTTCATGCCAAAAGTAGTAACCGAAGTGTCCCTAAAACATACCATTCATCTAAATGTCTTATTTCCAAATCCACAGAATACAAGAGAAAAGATCACCTTCTTTGTATGTTCATAGGCAACTGAGATTTTAATTGAACAGGGCAAAACTGATGAGAAATCCAGGTACAATATGACTTGATCCTGCCGATTTGACCCCTACAATAATAAAAAAAAAAAAAAAAATTAAAAATGTTGTAAAAATGCTTTTTATATGTATGTTAAAAAATGTTATAAATATGTTTTCCCCTCTTGTGGGAGTGGTGACCAGTTGTTCTATATCATTTGAGTTTATAAATTCTAGGAACCGTTGGGCGAGGGTGTTTGGTCTTGAGTAGTTTTCCCAATCAATGTTTGGATAGTTGAAGTCACCCAATATAATGGTGTTTGGAGAGACCTTCATATTCTCCAGTGTTCTCAGGAAAGCCGAGTGAGGTTCCTGTGTTTGGGAGGGTGGTCTGTAGCAGGCTACAAACTGAAAGGCAGTTTTGCCCACTGTTAGTTGCACATGGATGGTCTCCGATGCTTTGTGCAGTGCCACTAACCTGGAGGTGTGGGTATCTTTGATAAATATGGATACTCCCCCTCCTTTTGTGGTTCGGTCCGAGTTTTGGGGCCAGAAAGCATGGTATGAAGTATAACCTGTTAGTGCTGGGGTGCTCTCGGGAGCCTTGAACCAGGTTTCTGTTGCTGCACAGATATCAATATTCTCCATACTGAGGAGAGTCTCGAGTGCATGCATCTTGAGGTTTAGACTTCTGGCGTTGAGCAGCATTACCCTTAGTATTTTTTTCTTTGTGTTGTCTATGGAGGTGGGTTTGTCTTTTGAGCCTTGCCTAAAAAAGGCACTATGGGGGAGACAAGAACCTTTGCCAGTATTCGAAAACTCAGGGGTGACAGGTGCAAGCAGTCCCTAGCGAAGCAATGTGGCTTGTCGAGCATGTCATCCCAGGCTGACAGACACTGGATCCCCTTTGAATGACACCAATACTTTAGCCAATTGTTAAAATTTATCATTTTGTCTTTATACTGTGGCATCATTCTTGGTGAGGGTAAGATGCTACTCAAGGTTAGGGTCATACCGGCCTGGGCTACATGATCAAAGAGCTCACCTATGTCTTTTTTCATGTAGTCCAGGTTGGTACGTCTCAGGTCATTCACACCAGCATGAACAATGACGGAGTCATATTTGTACTTGCTTTGGAGTGACCTGAGTGCTTGTGTTATGTGGCTGATCCTGGCACCCGACAGGCAGCTTACAGTGACCTTCTCTTGTTCAGCCTGGTGAGTGGGACGTCAGTGTGTCTGACAATAGAGTCACCTATTACAAGTGTATTAGGTGTGTTGTTTAGCCTTAAGGGCTGTGACTGTGTGGCACACTGACTTTGTGAGCTATGTGCTATGTGGGTATTGTTTCGTGGTAGGGGTTGCTTGGATGTCTGCTTTGGAGGTCTCTGCTGCTTGGGCAGATTTTTATTTAGAGCCTCCGAGTATGTTTTTCTGTGTTTGTGTTTGGTTTGTTGATGTGATAGGTCTATGTGAGACTGGATTTGTGGTGTGTGTGGTTACCTTTTCCTCCTGACAGGCTGTGCCAGTACTGGGTTGAAAGAGTTTAGCCTCCAGTTTGGCTATATAGTTGCATCTCTCACATATATTTGAGCTTGCTGGGAGGAGGAGAGGGTGGTCTGTATACATAAGGCAGTTGTAACATTGCCTCAAGATTCCCAGATTCACCAGCTGGACTGGAGAGTAAACCCAAAACTGACCTTTGGACATGCCTGAGTAATACAGGGAACTAATTGACTGATTAGAAAGAACCAATTGGGAGCAAGTGCTTAAAAGGAGTATAAGAGGATGTAGTGCTTAGGTTTATTAGTGTTTACCTATGAGATTACTTGTATGATCAAGTGCAGGGCTTTAGAATGAAAACAGAGTGCTTATTTTGAGATTTAGAGCAGTTCTAAGGGAAAAAGTGAAGAGCACACTTTGTGGAGCCGGGAATAGTTTAAACCTGTTTAAGCAGCGCTGCCCGACACTGCTCTGTGCGCAAGACCGTGCAAAAAGAGTTGCAGGGTTTTAAGAGAGAGAGATCAAGGAGTTTGGAATTGACCCAAAATGGCCAATAAAACTACAGCTTCTAGGCAGTAACCACTCCTACAGGGACAGGCAGGCTGCTCAGTGTTAACCACTGCCACTGGTGAACACAGAGACTTCCTTTTAGCCCAAACAAGCACTGGCCTCCAAGAAACTTACAAACAGTTCAGAACAGCAAATCTGTAACTGAACTTTCTTAAATTTCAGAAAGTGGGGAAAAAGCAAGATTTTTTTTTTGTTTGTTGTGTTAGTTTAAAGGTAGCAGAGATACACAAATAGCAAAATAGTCAGAACAGTGCAATAAATGACCCCACACTTGAGTGCTAGGCCATAGTCAGGTAAAATGCAATTTTAAGAAAACTGATTTTAAATGAAGTGCAATACAGGAAATGCAGTAAACAGGCTCTAGATGTGCTCTAAATACTGTTTGTAATACAGATATCAACTTTAGCAAGCCGGAAAACGCTGAAATGTAGGTGGCAAAGCAGTAATTTTAAACAAAAAAATCAGAAGAAAATGCTTAAAATCTCAAAAGTGGCTCCTTTCTTCCCTCAGCGTTTTCTCCCCTTGGTAGGTGCTTCAGCAACAACTATCAAGCCTGAAAAGATGCCAAAAACACAAGGCAGCAGGGTTTTGAGAGAGAGAGGTCAAGGAGTTTGGAATTCTCCCAAAATGGCCAATAAAACTATAGCTTTTAGGCAGTAACCACTCCTACAGGGACAGGCAGGCTGCTCAGTGTTAACCACTGCCACTGGTGAACACAGAGACTTCCTTTTAGCCCAAGCAAGCACTGGTCTCCAAGAAACTTACAAACAGTTCGGAACAGCAAATCTGTAATTGAACTTTCTTAAATTTCAGAAAGTTGGAAAAAAGCAAGATTTTTTTGGGGTTTTTTTTGTTTTAGTTTAAAGGCAGCAGAGATGCACAAGTAGCAAAATAGTCAGAACAGTGCAATAAATGACCCCACACTTGAGGACTAGGCCAGAATCAGGTAAAATGCAATTTTAAGAAAACTGATTTTAAATTAAGTGCAACACAGGAAATGCAGTAAACAGGCTCTAGATGTGTTCTAAATACTGTTTCTAATACAGATATCAATGTTAGCAAGCCGGAAAACACCAAAAAATAAAACCATTTGCCAGTGCATGGATGACATGCCTGCTCCTGGTCCACTCACACCTCACCTCCAAGGAATGAATGAGCCATAGGGCTTTCATCAAGGGAAAATGAATGTATCAGTATGGCAGCCCTAGATGCTCAGTGAAGGAATGAACCATCACCTTCAAGGAATGACTGAGCCATGCTGCTTTCAGCAAGGGGAAATGAATGCATCAGTATGGTGGCCATTAGAGAAACAAGATGGTGAGTAAAGGAATGAAGCTAAAGCTGAGTGAAAAACAAAAACAGGTTATGTTACTTTTCAGTTTTACTGTTCTGTTTCTTCAACTGTAAAACAGTAAAAAAAATGAACTCTTAAAGAAAAAGTAGCTTACTGAAATTATCATATTGGATGTGCAACCTATTGCCAACATACAACAAGTGTTTTAAGTGCACTTCTCCACAGAACAATACCTAACTGAGAACATGAAGGTAGTTGACTGGCATTTAAGTTCATTAAAACATCTCAGGTTTCACTCTTTTGTCCTTTCCTTGTATATATATAGACTATGTATCAGTTGCAAATTATTTGTCTACAATACTTTTGCTTGTGTATACAGAAGGATTGGTGTCTTGACATCAGTTCAAAGAGGTTGAGGAATAATTGCAGTTGATAAGTGTTCACTGTCAGTAACAAGAATTGTATTATTTCCCATGGTACCAAGAAGGCTGTACAGCTAAGAGCTAGTGCAAGTAGAGTATTACATTAGAAAGCAGTGTGGTGTAAGGGATAGAAGGAACGCAATAACTTTAAATAAAAGAAGACAATTGTGTTCAAGGGGTGAGACAATGGAGCTTTACACCAATTAATGCAGTCCATAAGTCATCATAGCTTCATATTAGAAGAATCAGTTGGTGTAGAACACATACAATTACAGATTTAATTTAAAAAGAGGGGAGTATTGCACTGTGCTTATGATATTATACATCTGTAAATTGTATGAGGCTAAGATAGAACAACTTCAAATTATACGTGGTAAATGAAGCATAGTACTTAGGCAGTACTGGTTAATATGAAGGGAAATGACACGGCATAGTTTTAAGGGCAGAAATTACTTTGTTTCCCTCCTTTCTGTTTCTCGACCCCTCCAATTTTATATCCAGTCTTGTATACTTAGTGAGCTTGCCGCCTGTCAACTTTTTCTGCAACATGAGATGCTTTACACCTGTTGTAGCTCACTCGAGATTGGAATAAGGCAGTGCAAACATTGTTGCATTTTAACTGGCTAAGACCCAGAAGGGGCAAATGATTCTTAAAGACACAGGGACATTATTGTGATTAAGTAACTCAGTATTCATACAGGGTATCAAACTCAGGCCATTAAAGCACTTTATCAGCCGCAAGTTACTTTAACCATAAAGCCATAATTATTCATAACACATCCTGCAACCTGACATTTTAAAGAGAGACTATAGTGAAATTGTGAAACACTGCAGATTCATATTAAGTAAAGCAAAAACGGTATTATTTTATTTTATTATTTATTTATTAGAATATTATAAGTGGACTGGACCCAAGGTCATTTTTCATCCAAGACTTGTTATAATGTAAAATAAGCTAATACACAGTGCCACTAGTAGCAGACAAGTACAGATGTATAACTAATAAATAAGTATATAACATTAGTTGCAGTCTTTTAAATGTAAACTAGTCCCAATGGTGTAATACAAGTAAAGGTAAGTCCAGAAACACCTGACATCAACAGCAATCTTATTCTGTTAAGTGAGCTGTAAGAACAACTGCACTTCAACTCATTAAAACAGAATCTGGGAAGGTTAGACTTAGATTTGAATTCATAACTTGAGGTTAAGTTTCCAACAACAACTGGCAGTGACTTCCAAACTGTTAGATTACAAGCTGAGAAGGACTTGGTGTAACAATTTAAATAACTAATGTGGCATTTGTGTTTGCATAGTTAGTAAGCTAGAAATGGAATAGTTTAATATTTAAGTTGAGGGTGGACTTTTACAGGTTAGGGAATGTCAAGCTGGATTCCCCCTAAGTGACTGGCAGAATATTAGCTTTGAGGAGTGAGACACAGAGGTGTTCATGTTTGAGAGCTTGTACAAGAGATCTACAGATATTATTATGGGACAGCATGCAGTCAGCTGTAGGTGGAGAAGGGTATGTCAGTGAAGAGTAGCAAGTACCCTCTTGGGTATAATTGCCCAGCTTTCTGATGTTATCATATTGAAATTGAGTTGTCCCAGAGTCTCTGGGACAAGCAATAGGTTTAGGGTCTGCTGATAAACTGACACAAACATGATGGATCCCGGCTTCATTTTGCATGTCTCCCTACGGGATATCACATTCCCCAGGCATTACAAATGAGCAGTGAAAGACTCACTACACAAGAATTTGGGAGACCCACCCAAAGCTAGGGTCTGCTTTGGGACTACCTGCAGAAGCAGCTGGAGATCTAGGAGGTGGGTAGACACAGTAACAGGGAGGACAACTGGAAGACTAAGCATAGCTGGGCAGGGGAGGAATTTCAAACCTGCAAAAGTTTCATACTGCTTGCTGTACAATCACCTAATGCTGATGTATATTAATAATGTTAATTTTAGACTCTGGTGCATATTATTAAGACTTTATAATATGTTTATATGCAATTTTATATATTTTACTATCAACCTATGTTAGTGTCCAGTATTAGCTATGCACTGGTCACATTTAATTTGCATTTACTATATTTGCAAGACGTGACTTTTTATAAAATATGTTGTACACTACACACTCTGAATATAATATAACTACTTTTGTGACTAAAAAGGGTCTCAGGGCTAGCAACATTTACCAGTTAGCAAATAAAATACAATAAAGCACCAAAAACAGCTTGTAATCTGCCCGTTTTGCCACACTATGTGGGTCTGATATATGATTGCTATCACTATTTAAATGTGCATATTTTATTCTGACATCACACCAGAGCCTTTTCAAGAGACCATTATATTTTTAAAGCAACCAAATTTCTACACTGAATGCAGGTTATGTATATTAACATGCAGTTTCCTTTCTTCTTGGTTGAACAACACAGAGGCATTCAAATAAAACTGCCTAAATGATCTTGCATTATAAAATACAATTGTTAAAGCTCTTCTACATTAAATAAACACTAAGAATCGAGAATGTGGGATAGCGAGAAGAAAACCGCGAGAAATGAAATGAGAATGAGACAAATGTGCCAGAGGCAGAAACTTGCATTGCCTTGGTAACAGACAACCACGCCGAAAATTTTGCCATTTGCAGTTGACATTTGGATCTTGGTAGACGGTACCACTTAGCGAAGCATCTTTTTTTTAATATTTCACTAAATGCAGTCTCCATGTTACAGTCTGAGATCTAGGTTTTGGAATTATTTGGGGACAACTGCCCAACAGCATAGTGGCAGGGTGAGTATGGGGTTCTTGGTATTAAAGCGAGCATTACTGGTTCCAGTTATGTTAATCCAGGAAGAAAACAAATATAGTAACACTGACAGGAGGTAAACAATTAGACTCGTCTGCAGATCCATTCTACCTGACAGACATGTATAGGACACTGTGGAGAGAACTTGTTCAACTGCGAGAGTAGCTCTGTTTCTTAGATACAACTGCCCCAAATCAATTATCACTGATTTCAGGATGGGGATTAGGTTAACTCTATGGTGACTCTTGCTTTTAATCCTAATTTTTGTATCACTGCTAAACATGGAAGAACCTGCTACTGGAAAATGTGGACCATTTCCAACACATGAGATAGAGCCCTCTCTCTAGTGGGCAGCTTTCTGTCATCGCACTTTACCCCTATATAATTACTTTGCCATACTTAACATGCCTTCTGTAGCAAACTGTAGTAATGCCTGTTAGCCACAGAATAAAACATCTTTTTTACTCAAACTTGTTTTGTACACAATGATAATAATAATAAAAAAACTATATTACTGCATTTTAAACCAGAACAAAGACTCTGCATAATTTATACTGTTGTAGTTAGCACACCAAACATGACACTCTTTCAAATGTACCAGTTGGTGCCTTGAAAATTGGACTTCAGTAAAATAAAAAAAATTAAATTACCTCGATGTTGATCACTGGCTCACACTTGATAGCAGTTTCAAAGTAGTTTGTCCAATGTAATTTTTATTTTAAAATTAGATTGTCTTCTGTCTGCCAGACAGTTACTAAACTATTACCCAAATGCTATCACAGCTCTCTCCAACACGTCTAAATTACAACGGAGATGCAGTTGGAGGAGGATCATTATGAAAAAAACAAAATTATCTGACTGCAACCTCCAATCGCATCTCCGATGTATAGGTGCATTTGGTGACAGGATTAAAGATGCACCTTATTTATAAAAAAAAAAAAAAAAAAAAAAAGTTTAAAAAGGGGCTGGCATGCATCCCTGTGCCTATGCCTAAATCAGCCACTGCAACACTGCAAAAAAACTGGGAAAAGCAGTGACAAAACTGACCATTTCTGCCTGGATTTCCAGGATCATTATCTTCTGCTACACTTACCATGGAACACATCTAAGATCCAAAATTAAGGCTCACTCTACTAGAGCTATGGCTTCATCTGGAGCCTTCTTAAAGGGACTGGACACTGCCTCCATTTTAGAGGCAGCTACATGAGCTTCTGTCCATACCTTTACCAAACATTATAGACTAGCCCAATTTCCCAATCTAGAGCAGGATTTGATAGGGCGATCCTTCATGAATTTATAGCAAACAGTTCCAAGCCTCCTCCCTCTTCTTCCCTTTGGGCTTTGGCATTCACCCAAGGGTTGGAATACTGCAACATGAGAATAGAAGGACATAGAATGGTTGTGTAAAATCTTACCATAGATATCCTTCTCTTCCATGTTGTAGTATTCCTTCCCTCCTCCTTCCCCCTTCTTTTAATAAACTATCCCTTCTTGGATGTCACTGGTCTCATACAGCTATCCTGGGACTGGGGTCCGACTGGAGTGTTCAGTTCTGAGGAATGGTATGTGCAGATATCACTTTTATGGCCCACTCCCTTAGCCAATGTCAAACGTCCCACGTACCTAGCAGTGACTAGAAGCTTTTGTATACTGGCCGGACGTTCAGGTAGTAAGCAGAGGCTAACCCAAGGGTTTGGAATACTGCAACATGGAAGAGAAGGACATCTATGGTTATGGTAAGGTTTTCACAACTATTCTTTCTCTGCAGATGGAGGATAGTGAAGATGTACTGTACAGTTAGAGCACAGTTAGTAATGGAGCCATAATAAGGTAAGGAAGTAGAGGAATTATCCTGGAGAGGAGCGGCATGTATAGAGACAGTTGTTGCTTAATGATAGCTTTAGCAAGATTTTAAAATTATTGAAGTTAGTAGCTTTTGAAAGGATGGTTGGGAAGACATTTCAGTGCCTGGATATGGAGTATAAAGGAGTACCTGTGGGATTTAATTTTTATGTTAGGATTAGATATTTTTTGGCTTTTGGAGTTCTCTTGGTTGTGTGTGGAATTGCAGGAGGTGATTTGCTATAGGATATTTATCTAGATTTAGAATTTTGTATGCTATTTTTAGTTTGAGAAAATAAAAACAGAAGTTGTAGCAAATTTAGTTGTTTGAGGGCTTTTCAGTAGTGGAGTCTAATGGGGAGAGCTGTTGCCAATCAAGTTATTTTATCACAATGTTCTAGTGTGAATAGCTAGATGATTTTTTGCAGATTGGTTAGGACAGGAAAGCATAAAAGGAGGCTTGATATTAGATAAGTTGTTGCTATGGTTAATGTGTGGGAAGGAGTCTGCAGTTTATTTTAATAACTACATTGGGTATTATGTTGGACAAAGTTTCAACTGTCATCTATCAGTACCTGAAATAGTTTTGTTTGTGAGACTAATTCAGTTTGTGTATTATTTGATTATGTATGATGATTTTAACTTAGTGGGGAAAATATTATTAATCTGGTTTTGTTTGCACTTAGTTTTACTTGGGAGTGTTTTAGCCAATTTTCTGTATAGGTAAAGGATTATTATGCAGTGTTTTGGAGTTGTATATAAGTTGGGATTGAGCATTTAGTAGTAGAATTTTTCGAGTATTAGACAATATTGGCATGATTTTGCTGATGTATGTATGTCACTAATGAAGAATTTGAATAAGAATGGGCCTAGTATGCATCATTGTGGAAGTCCTGTTGTGCCAAGAATAGGTGAGGAGTATGCATCTTCCTAATGGATATTTTTGGGTTCTCATAGTTAGGTGGCTTTTGAACCATTTTATTGAGATTATTAGGTTAAAATCTAAATCATACTTTTGGTGGAACAGTTGATTGTGAGGTACTATGTCATATGTTTTGGAAAGGCCTAAAAACTGGCAGCTATTGAAACTGGTTAAACTTCTAGTTTACTGTGTGTAGAAATGACAGAACTGTACACATTACTGTGGGCTGACATAAAGCCATGCAGGGTTGTGGATAGTGGATTATTGTTTAGAACTTAAAGACTTTGTTTATGTGGGCAACTTTTAAGTATTTTTGAGAGTGGTGACAGAGTTGCAATTAGTCTAAAACTAGACAAAACTAAGGACCTGCCACCATTATATAATAGGATGATATAAGACTGATTCCAGATGTGAGGAGTTTAGGATTATTGGGGTCTATATCACTTAACTGTACTGTCACTTTAACAAACGACATTTCATCGAAAATGCCATTCATTGAATTCCCCTCGTGGGGGGCTGTGCCCCCCACACCCCCTGCCAATTATATATATCAACTCTGAGATCGCACTACAATGGGAAAAGGGCAAATTTCCCGATCTTCACTGTGCTGCAGTTTCAGTATGAATAGTTCGACAAATGGCATCTTCGATTGTAACTGCACTAAAAATGCTATTTGATGAACTGATTTTTTTTTTTGATGAACTGCTAGGGACCAAGGATTAGTTTATGGAGCAATTTACAAAGCTCCTTGCTGCCATCTGTAGGTAATTTGCTAGTAGACTTTATTTGGCCACTGTTGTTTTTAGCACGATGAGCATTTTTTTTTATTGTGGTAGTAGGTACTTGTCTGAGGGAAATATGTTGAGACTATGGGTGTTATTTAAGGTTACGGGGATGTATGTTTTAGGGGTGGAGGACTGAGTTTTACTGTGCTGAGAGAGAGAAAGTTGAATCTGCAGGCATTGTCATAAGTTTTGTATTGGAAAAATTTAATTGCATTAAATTATAAATAACCCAACCATAAGCACAATCAGCCCTGTCAGTCAAACGCAAATAACCTTTTTTAATGTCTTATTGTACTTTCTTATAGATATTCTGTCAGGCATTGGCTCTCCCAGTCATTATATAGTTTCCTGTTAAGCTGAAACTCAAAAAACAAATCTTTTAGTTATGTACTCACCATAACTTCAGATGTTTGGGATCCATCTCGCCTACATTCTGTACTGATGGGTTCGGAGCCGATCCTTCGGCTCCGACTCGGCACGCTTATGCTATAGAGCGAGGCCTCTTATTGGCTGAGCTATCTTTATCCCAGGATGCACCACCACTAATCCCCCAGATCTTGTTTGTCCGCATTCGTGCACACATGCACAACTTGATTATAACATTGTCAGATGTTTCAAGATGAAACAACAGGATTCGGACCTTCTGATATCCTCTGATCTCCAAGGAAGGGGGAAGGAGGGTGGGTTATTAGAATGTGAGATGGATCCCAAACATCTGAAGTTATGGTGAGTACATAACTAAAAGATGTTATGTGATCCTATCTCGCCTACATTCTGTACTGATGGGACAGCGTCCCTAGCACCTAAATCCCGGGTGGCTCATTGGAAAACACTCCTGAGCACTGTGGAACCAAATGAAGCTCGTCCTCCAGATGCCACATCTAATTTGTAGTGGGAAAAGAAGGTGTGCGGGGAAGACCATGTAGCCGCAGCACAAATGTCACTAATAGCAAGCTTAGAATGAAATGCTATCGAAGTAGCCATAGCCCTTGTAGAATGAGCCTTGACAGAGGTGGTAAGCTCTTTGTTAGAATAAAAATAAGCTTGAGTAATACAGTCCCTGATCCCCCGGGGGACTGCCAACGACCCAGTTTCCGTATGCAGGGAAGGAGCTGGGGAAACCGTGGAGGTAGCCAAGGAAGTTTTGGCTAATGCACTCCTCATAGCCCTGAAGGCGGGACCACCAGAATCCTGGGAGGGTCACACCTCCGTGGCCACGACAGTGGACGGCACTCCCGCCGCCGACGCACCAAGAGGGAGACTTGGGACCGAAAGCATCAATCCCGAAGCCTCCCCCCCAGGGCCGAAGGAAGAAGTCCGTGTACTGAACTCCGACCCAAGAGCCGGAGTTGGAGCAAGGGTCGGGCCCGACCCTAACACCTCCACAGGTTCCACCAGCACCGGCTCCAACGGTGCCGAAGCTGTTTGAGGAGGAACCACAGTAGGGGAGTGGACCATCGGCTCCGAAGCCGAATGGGCTGGAGCCGAAACTAGCTTTTGGAACACCGGAGACTGGAAGAGTCGAAGGAGCACCCTGTCGATGTCCGAATCAGACATCTTGGATGATCTAGAGGATACCGATCGGGCCCGAACCGATTTCTCCATCGGCTCCGAAGGGCTCGGGGACCGGCTCCGAATGGACTCGACAACTATCGGCTCCGAGGAAGATCTCAAGGAAATTTCCCTCGGTGCCGATAAGGACTTCTTCTCCGAGGGGGAAGAGTCTGAGCCGGTAACCCTTATCAGCTCCAATATCAGTGGAGCCAATGAGGGTGACCCGCCTCTCGATGCCCCAGACCTCGGCTCCGAAACCAGAGGGGTCGAGGCTGGAGGCATCGAGGCAGACCGTTCCGACCTCGGCTCCGAAGTCCGTGGAGCCGATGGAGAAGTCTGCTTAGATTTTTTAGCGGTCGGTTCCGACTGACTGGTCGGAGTCGACGCTTTCTTCTTTTTAGGAGACGGAGAGGAAGATAAAGCCTCCTCGAAGGAAGGCTTGATTAATCCCTTGAGGATTAATTTGTTCTTCCTCTCCTGGAGGACTCTTGATGAGAAAGCGTGGCACACACTACACGATTCTTGTAGGTGCTTGGCACCTAAGCAATAGACACACGAGGAGTGGTCGTCCGTTATGGACATTTTAAAACCACACCTCGTGCATTTCTTAAACCCGGAGGGTTTGTGTTCTTTAGACATAACGGTCTATCTAAGTGAAAAATACTTGGCCAAAAGGTAAAGATAACTTCAACAATTTTAACAAATTTAACAATTTAACAAATATATATATATATATTTTTTTTTTAACACTAAACAGACAGAAAGAGAGAAAGAGAGTCAAGACCCTCTAACTTAAACGGGTACTTGACCCAAGAAAGAGACACTAGTAGCAAAGCAACAGGGGAAGGCCCCTCTAACTAAAACGGGAAACCTTCCCTGACTAAAAAAATCACGAATTTCTCAACCGAAATTAACCAGTCACACTTATATAACAACAATAGTTGTTAAAACAGCTTTTGGGTTCAAAGTAAGGAAATTTGTGACAGGAAAAAGCCTAAATAAATAGTACTTAGCCCAGCCAAGTTGAGACCACGTCTAAGCTTGTTAGCGGCAAACGAGATCTGGGGGATTAGTGGTGGTGCATCCTGGGATAAAGATAGCTCAGCCAATAAGAGGCCTCACTCTATAGCATAAGCGTGCAGAGTCGGAGCCGAGGGATCGGCTCCGAACCCATCAGTACAGAATGTAGGTGAGATTAGGATTACATAACATCATCTGTTTCTTCATTATATTTTGTTTAACCTCAGGATCCTTTATTGTTTGTTTGAAGTCTTGAATTTTTCACATTATCTTACTTGCCTCATCTTTTGTTGATGCAAGTTGCTTCCATTTACATGTTTACAGCTTTCTTTGGTGCTGCAGCAAAAGATTAAACAATGAAAAAAATTAAACAGTGCAATGCCTTCATTACTTAGGAAATAGATCATTCACTCATTTTAGAAATTTTAAGTTGTTTTGGTCACATACCATCACGTAAATTCTGAAGTCCAGTTCTATAAATATTGAGTATTTCACAGTCCCAGCTCATCCTTACATTCTAACAAATATGAAATTTTTTTGGACCAAGTAATGCCCTTTTTTCTAATCTGTGTGTAAATGATCCTATGCCTGTCTAAATTTATTTATCTCTATTTGCCTGACATCCACCAAAATCTTATATGATTAACTAACCACCCCTTTTTCATTGCAGGCTTCGTTTCTATTTCACATTAGCCAGTTAACCTGTACAAGTCTTACATTTTAGCTAGTGAAGTTTAGTTCAAGAATTAATCAGCTAACCATACAACTCTTTAATGCACTTCCAAGACTTTATCTACTTTCAGATTATTCCCAGCTCAGTTTCCCTACATTTATTATCTGTTATCAGTATAGTAAATCGTGAAATGTTTTAATTTCCTATTCATAGCCATCCTAAGGGGTTCCCAACACTTATTCATGCTTATTGGTGATATTTCTTCTCTCTGCCTTTTCTCTTTTTTGTTCATCACTCACCAAGCTCCCCTTAAAATCATTAATATCATTCTTGAATTCCCTCATTTATTCTCTCTGTTTTCCCTTCATCATGTATGTATCCCTTTTAACCTTCCTATTTTCTTTAATAATACATATTTCCAGGCAGCCTTAAAATCCATCTTTAAGAAGTTAAAGAAACACTTTTGCACTGATGCCTTTGTGCATAATTCAAAATAGAGGACTACCAAACCACCTTGCAGTGGAAGTAGCATTGCAGTCTTCCAGGGGACCCTTGGTTTCCCACCTTAAGAGCTTTTTTTTTTTTTTTTTTTTTTTTTTTAAGACTAAAATTTGGTGAATGTGGGGCAAATATACAGTGGATATAAAAAGTCTACACACCCCCTGTTAAAATGACAGGTTTTAGTGATATATAAAAAAAGAGACCACAGTAAATCATTTCATAACTTTTCCCACCTTTAATGTGACCTATAACCTGTACAATTTTCAATTGAAAAATCTATTAGGGGAAAATATAAAAAATAAAAAACGTGCAATAAGCTGGTTGCATAAGTGTGAAACCCTTAAACTAATACTTTCTTCTAGCACCTTTTGATTTAAATACAGCATTCAGTCTTCTTGGGTAGGAGTCTGTCAGCATGGCACATCTTGACTTGGCAATATTTGCCCACTCTTCCTCGCAAAAGCACTTTGTAAGCTCACTGCAAACCATGGCTTTTGCTGTAGAAGGCAACTGAGTGTGTCAGGAAAATCCTACTAGGACAGCTGAACTATATTTGGGGTTAATCAGAGTCTCTCTAATTGATGGCAGGTGTGTACCCAAGAAGACTGAATGGCATAATTAAATCAAAAGGTGCTTCAGCAAAGTATTAGTTTAAGGGTGTGCACATTTATGCAACCAGCTTATACTTTATTTTTTATATTTTGTCCCCTAACAGATGTGTGATTTTCAATTGAACCGTACAGGTTATAGGTCACATTAAAGGTGGGAAAAGTTTTGAAATTATTTATTGTGGTCTCATTTTCTTATATCACAAAAACCTGACATTTTAACAGGGGTGTGTAAACTTTTTATATCCGCTGTACTTTGTGCATCACAGAGAACCAGTCATGAAGCAAACCAACATAAAGACTGTAACTATTCCCATCTTGTAAGCATAACACTTTCAATCTTCTAAAACAGTACAACTTTTGTCTAAGATATCCCTATACGTTAATTGGGCTGATGCTAGATTCCTTCAAAAAAATATGTACTCCATTATTATTTCTAGACCTGGTTTATAATTTAATTAATTAATTAATTAATTAATTCATTTTTTTTTTATTTTATATTTTAATTTTGTATCTATAAATCTCCCTGTATTTCTTTAATTCAGAGAACACTACCCATAAATCTTTTTCAGGCTCAAATACAGACATAACAAGAGATCACCTGCATAAAATTAAATTTTGCATAGCTCATATTTTACTGTGTACCCCTTAAAAGCATTCTGTCTTAATCACGTGGCCAGTGGTCCTAAATATAATGCAGGCCATAAGGGAGAGCAGGCATCCCAGTCTTATACTTCTGCTTATGCCCAACATTCCTGAAACCCCAGTGCCAAATTTTGTTTAAACATTAAAGCTTTATTAAAAACAAAAAGATTTAATTAACATAGCTATAGTGGAAAAATGCAATCAAGATAAATCACCTGCAAGGAGCCATATCAGAAGTTCCTATAATGTTATCTGTCCTTACATGTTCGCTTTTTTTTATTAAAAAATGACAAAACATTTCAAAATGAGAAAATTGCTACTTAAACAGCCAGCAAGCAGGCTTTTCAAGCAGAGAGTACAACTAAAATGTTAATGCCTTCTCTTCATTTCTGGTAATTCTTTTCAAGGATCATTAAGAGGTAAAAAATATGACAGATTCTAATCCTATAGATCAGTGTTCACTTTTATTTATTTAATTATAAAGGCCAGCAAATTAATCAATACATTTTCAGCTGGACATTAACCTGAGAAGATTACAAGCCTTAAAGAACCCTATGACATTGTTTGATATGCAGGATGAGGTAGAAAACATTTTTTTAACGTCTTTGGCTAGCAGCAGTTCATAGCTGTACTACTGAGTGGGTGAACATAATAGAAAGGAACACTTTAAAATGAAAAAGACTGACTGAGGAAATCAGAGATGTTAATCAAAAATTTTATGCTAAAAGAATTGCAGAGCAAGTGAATGAATTTTACGTAAACATTAACAACAAATTAAAATATTTGGAGAAGTATTTAACTCAATGGAAAGAGAGAAAAAAAATCCAGTGAAATATTTTGGATTATAATTGTGATTAAATATTTATATGGAAACAATGTGAACCTTCTCAACAGAATAGATATCTGCTAAATATGAAGGCACCACATATGTTCAGTGCTAGACAGAAGGAAGAGAACAAATTGCTGTTTGGTGCAGTACTATTTTTTTTGAATGGATTCAAAGTATGAGAGGGTGTTGCTGCCATTAACAACTTCCAGTTCAGAAGAACATTCAGGGATAAGTTTTGTTCAAACTAGGCATATATGAAAAAGAAAAATAGGAATGGACATAATGGTGGGACAGAAGATTGAGAGCAAACATATTCCTATCAGCAAACATCCCAGAAAAATAAAATGCACTATAGGTAATGTGGTGCAATTCAGACAGGTAAGGGACTTTACTAGTATATTGCCATCATTAAACTGGGAGAGGGGGTAGATGACAATGTGTTTATATTAATAATATTTCTGTTATTAATTTGTCTAATATGGAATTATTTTGGGCTAAGAAAAACAAGTTTTGAATTGTGCACCTGCAGATATCCTTCTATATCACTGTTGCAGTTTTCCTTACAATAGGGATCCCTTGCCTAGGGCAGCCTGCCATCTGGCCAGTATACCAAAACCATAGGTTGTAATAGGGATGTTGTACAGCACACGTTTGCTGCCCGTGCATGGTGTAGGGCATAAAGGTGCTGTACGGATGTATCATCCTCCGAAATTCTTTGCTACCAGTCTGAACATCATCTGCAATCATCTGTCTTAATGTTCGTTCATCTGCTGGTTGCCAAGTAGTCTTCAGATAAGTGCCCCATTGGGGTTCTTCCTTCTTATCTTATTTTTTGGTGGTTGTTGGTTTACATGTAATCCAGAAAAGGGAAGTGCCAATGTGGGAGACAGATTCCCCATAAGGACCATCATGCGCACTGTTTGTTTTCTTTAGGTGTTTCTCACAACCATACTTCTTGCTCTGTTTGTCAGGAGTTTGTCCTGATAAGCTTGTGTAGTTGGCTCTCCTCTTTAGCTATTTGCCTACAGAAACATCTTAAATTGTTGGCTCAGGGTACTATGACAGAATCATCCCGACCCAGAGGGTCAGCCATCCAAGAAGTAGTAGACCAGGAAAGATCAGTCGGATTCTTCTGCTGTACCACCTCCACTTGAATTCTCTCTCAAGGCTGGAGAAAGCCTGGAGGACCACCCTTTTTTTCAGTCTGATTTCTCTGCCACTACCACTTTGGAGGCCGGCATGGACCTGGCCAATTGCACATCCCTGGAGGCTCCACAGACATCTGCTTCAGATGTTCAGGGGGAACTGCTGTTGATTATAATCAAAGGACCTAGGGGTGTTCTGCAAATCCTTGTTAGGGAGAAGATTCCCACTGTGCATATTGAGTGCAGGCAGGGGTCCGAGCTGCCTAAAATATTTAAGGCTGACGTCCTTTGAAAAAGAAACAAAAGACTAAGCATGTTTCTCCTGCTCCTAAGGATCATCAACATGAATGGCAGGATTTTACACAGGGTTTGTTCAATGCCTTTATGACTTTGAAACCTCCTCACAGGGTCTCTATTCCTGCTCCTCCTTGGTCTTCTCCTGCTGCTATTAAGAGGCCTAGGGAGCAGGTTTCATCTGATAAGATTCTGATGAGGAATCTTTGGCCTATTCCTCCTAGATTCTCTCTCCCTTGGATTATCGTTTGGATGAAGAGTATTCTATTAGCCCTGATTCTCCTTTTCAGGAAATTTCCTTTGGGGATCCTGTTTCCCATATGATGGAATTTTTTAGGTGGGACTATGCCTAGGTTTCTGATCAAAGGAAGTATTATGAACTCCTTCAAATGGAGTCTCCCAAGACCTCTGCTGTTCCTCCTGTTCTTGCTGCCTTGTTGGATACTTTTTCTGCATCTTCTCAGGCTCCTGATTCCCAGCTCCCTGTTCCTAAAAAGACTGATAGGTTTTATAATGTGCCTGATGATTGCAGATTTCTTTGTAAATGTCTTTCAGCTGACCCTTCTGTTATTTGTCTCTTCTGATAAACCTTTTAAGCTTTTGCCTTCTACTTAGCTGCTTCCCTCTGACAAGGACAGCAGAACTATGGAGAGGTTGGGTAAGCATGTGGATACTGCTGCTACTCTGTTCTTCAGGGCTGCCAATTATCAGACCCATAAGTTCAGGTATATTTTGGCTATTCTGTCTCCGGCTTTTCAGTTTATTTCAGATCTTCCTGATTCTGAGGGGAAGGCTTCAGCCCTCTCTTTGTTAGGGTCCTATTTTCAAGCAGCTTGTCATTCCATTAAATGTAGTTATGATGCAGTTGATGCCTTGTCTAGAGCTGCTGCCTTTGGTTCTGCATTGAGGAGGTACTTCTGACTTCACCTTCAGCCTCTGCCTGATGATATCAAGGCTAAGCTGATAGATGTTTCTCTTGACAATAAAATCTCTTTAGTTTTACAGTTGCTGAGCTTTTTAAATCTGTTAAGGAAAAGGGTAAGGTTATGCAGGAACTGAAACATAATTTTATTTCTCCTGTTCCCAAATTTTGTAGGAATTACACTTCCAAGTCTGCCTTTGTCCATAGACAGTATCACCCTCCTTGCAAGGGTAAAAAGGGTGTTAGAAGGGCTCCTCCTCCTAATTCGTCTCAGACTTTTAAAGCTCAGAAGCCTCTTTTTCCAGACAAGCAAAGTTCTGTTTGACTGTCTTCTTCTGTCCTTCCTCAGCCAAGTTCCTCTCTCTCTTCATCTTTTCCTGTCCCTTACAAATTGGTTACAGATCACTCAGGATTATTGGGTTCTTTCCATCATTCATCAGGGGTATTACATGGTTTGGAAATCCCTTCCCCCATTTTTGGGCATTCCTCAACCTCCTCAGGAACAGCTGCCATTTTTTCCAGATGTTCTTTAGGGCTTTTTGTCTCAAGGAACCATCCAAGCAATTTCAACTTCTCAAACGTGGGAAGGGATTTTATTCCAGAATGTTTCTGGTTCCCAGGAAAGAAGGCACCTAGAGACCCATTCTGGATCAGTCCTAGCTCAGCACCTTTCTAAAGGTTCCTTCCTTTTGAATGTTATCCCTTCAAACCACGTTGCCTCCTCTTCTTCCTCAGGCTTTCCTAGTCGCTATGGATCTCAAGGATGCCTATCTTATTCATTCCCTTTTCAGGAAATGTTTGTTTCTCTGTTGCTTCCTTGCATTTTTAGTTCTCTGCTTTGCCCTTTGGCCTTTCTACTGTCCTAATGGTTTTTACCAAATGCCTCGCTCCTGTGATTGCTTTCTGTAGGATGAGGGGAATTCAGATCTTTCCTTATATGGATAACCTGCCCATTCAGGCTTCCTCTCCAGAGATTTCACTTCAGCATCTTCACTATATTATTTGTCTTCTGCAAAGTCTAGGGTTTACAGTGAACTTCCAAAAATCCTTCCTGACTCCTCCTCAGGATCATGTTTTTCTTGGGTGCAGGCTTCAGACCATTCCAATACTGGCATCCCTGTCCCCTCCCAAGGCCTTCACTCTAATTACATTCTTTCAGTCTCCTCTTCTTCTGGCCTCCATTAAAGCCAGAGAATTTCTAAGGGCTCCGGGATGTGTGACTTTCATCATTCCCATGCTTCCTCTGGTCAGATTTCATATAAAAAAGCTTCAGTGCTTCCTAAAGTCAGTCTGGCTTCAACATTGTCATCCTTTAGACTTTTCAATTCCTCTTCGCTCATGTCTCAAGTTAGAGCGCCAGTGGTGGAATAATCAACTGTCCCTCAACCCAAGGCTTCCTTTTCAACCTCCAGTTCCCCCTCAGGAACTCTTTTTCAGATGCCTTAGATGTGGGTTGGGGAGCTTCCTTTAACCCTCTAAATGTTCAGGACCTTTGGTCTCCTCTCCAAAGGAAGGATCATATCAGTATTAAACAGATGAGAGCTCTTCTCTTGGCTCTTCAGGCCTTCCATTTTCTTTTCCTTGCAGGGCCCCTCAAAATCTTCACAAACAATACCACAGTGATGTGGTACATCAACATGCAAAGGGTGACATGGTCTTACCTCTTTGTGCAGACTAGCTGTTTGGGTTTGGGATGTAGCTGTCCAGTATCAGGTGACTCTTCAGGCTGTTTGTATTCCTTCACATCAGAACTTTGTGGCAGACTTTCTGATCAGGTCTATAACACAAACTCATGAGTGGATGCTTCACAGAGATGCGTTTCTGGATGTTGTCCACCAGTGGGGGTACTCCTCAAGTAGATCTTTTTGCCTCCCCTCTGAACAAAAAACTTCCTCTTTTGCACAAGAGTCCCATGTCCTCTGTGTCCTCTGACTTGGAAGATGTGTGCCCTGTCTTTTTCCTGCAAGGGGTTGTTACTTTATGCCTTCCCTCCCCTTCTCATACCAAGGGTTTTGTTCAAGATAGAACAAAGACTCTCCTAAAATCATTTTGTTGCCTCCTTTTTGGCCCAGACAGAATTGGTTCTCTCTTTTTCTGCATTCAGCCAAGGGCAATCATCACAAGTTGCCTCACAGAGTGGACCTACTCACACAGGACAAGGAATCTCTCATCCAGCCCCACTTCTCTACTGTTGCGTCTATCTGGCGGTGTGGCTGATAGGGTTTTGATCCCTTTCAGGCACCTTTATTTCTCTGGATGTGCTTTTGGTTCTGAAGGAGGCCAGAAAACCCACTGCCAGGAAGTCTTATTTGTCCAAATGGAAGAGATTTTCTGTTGGTGTCTTGTTCATAACCTGGATCCACTTTCTGTGGAAGTTCCTTTGGTTCTCCCTGATTTGTGTGAATTTCTGACTGCTGGATTGGCATACTCTTCTTTTAAAGCCCATCTGTCAGCCATTTCTGCTTGTCTGTCTTTTGAGTTCTCCTTTGGCTTCTAGAATTGAGGTCAAACAATTTCTTAAAGGTGTCATTCATATTAGACTCCCCAGGAAGCCCTCCTTCCTGGGACTTGATTTTTCCTAGAAATTTTGACTCAGGCTCCTTTTGAGCCTGCAGCTTCTTCAGCTTCTTTACAGCATTGTTGATGGAACACAGGTGTCTGACCTACAGACCCTTATGGCTGTTCTTCCTTTTTTAGTTTTTTATAAATACAGTGTGTCTCTTCATACTAATAAATTTATGCCCAAGGTGGTTAATGAGTTGTCTCTTAATCAGTCTATTCATTTGTACAGTTTTTTCCTTCTCCGCAGTCTGCTAGTGAGAAGTTTCTTTACACCTTGGATTTGCATAGACAACTCGGATATTGGTTGGATAAATCTAAAGCCATCTGTAAATCTGAGCAACTTTTTTGTTTCCTTTCATCCTAGGTCTTTGGGTGTGACTGTTTTAAGCAAATTATTTCTTCATGGATATCTAAGCCCATTTCCTTTTGTTACTCTTTTCATGGGAAAAGCCTTTCTTGTTCTGTTAAGGCTCACTTTTACCAGGGATGTGGCATTCTATTGGTGCTTTTATAAAGGATTGGATACAACTACATCATTGATGCAGCTAAGTGGACTTCTGTAGATACGTTTACCAAGCACTATAAGTTGGATGTGGTTT